>NC_080594.1:86666045-86966060 GCF_027887145.1 Ammospiza caudacuta
AGCAACCTGGATGTTAAATGCTTAAACATAAGTACAAAAAAGCTTTTTTAGGATCTGGTAGAATCAATTACTTAATAACTTCAACATCCTTTCCCCCTTTTCCACTTAGTGATTTTGCATGCCAAAGGACCATCCACAGCAATCCTGGTGGTAATAGTTCATGACATTGACAGTCAGATTATTTTAATTTGCAGGTAGGAAAGTAGGAGGTTATAGGAATGTGTTTCATATAGATAATACTCTGTCAGTGTCTACAGAAAAAAAGTTGATTTACCTTTTGAAAAGACAATACAGGACAAGTGTAATTGAGATTGTTCCAAGTGCAATCAGAAATAAAATCACAAAAATAAAGTAATCTTTCCCTTGACCTGAAACAGGAAAGAGAGAGAAATATTTTAGCATGGTAAAAAGCTGCCTTTGTGACTGCATGATGCAATGAATGTAAATTTCACTACATTTCTTGGATGGTCTAAAAGACTTCAACTTGACTTCATTATAGAATTTTGTCCAAAAATGTAGATAGACTTGATACATTTTAAATATTTTCAAATGTTTTAAATTTAGAGAATAAAAATTTTGAGAATTTTTTTAAATTCTGGAAAGAGACAAGAATAAACAGACTTACAGAACAATTAATAGAGCAAAATTAGTGTAAAGGGTAAAAAGAAAGATGCAGAAGGAAGGGGAGGATATTCATGTAAAAACTTAAGATAACAGAGAGGCAGCCTCATCACAGCAGACCAAAGACAAGGGTGGGTTTGTCTCTGTTTCTGTGGCCCTGGCATCTGAGCACTGCTGCCTTCACAATCCCAGCTAATCAAAGGCTCTCCTGCCAGACTATTGGAGCTACTCCGCCCATTAATAAAATCCATCCAGTTCCTTCCATGTAATTGGGTAAAAATTAAGATTTTATTCATTTCTGTGACTGTGAGGAAGAAAGGGAAGCAAAGTAATAGTGGAAAAAAAAATCATAGTCTTACCAAACTCGATGGGTTCACTCCATTCCCCCCAGTTTGAGCTGACAAGACAGTTTTTTCCACGTGCTCTGATTTTCAGAATGTATCTTTTTTTCTCATTGTAATTTTGGAATTCATATCTGTCATTCCTTACCTAAAAGGAAAGTGATCAGACTCTGCATTTCACCTCATAGGCAAACATTAACAAAGGTTTTGGGTAAATTTCCTGTTACAGTTTCTAAAAAAAATAATTTGTAAGATTTTTTTTTTAGGTATGTACTATCTCGCCAGCAAAACTACCTGGTTTTTTAAGGTTATTTTTTTTAAAGTTTATTTTGTCTTTGATTTCTTTTATTATGCTTTATGGACACTTTTTATTTTTTTTTGGTATCCATGTTTGTGGATCCTAAAGAAATCTGAAGACACAAAGCAGAAGTTGGAGAAGTACCCTGTAAACTCCCCTTGCAACCTTCATGGAGATTAAACAGGCATGGATGGTGTTGGTCATTGCTAAAAAGATTTAATGTTCTTGAGAGAATACAATAACAGATAAGTTATATTTGGCCTCATAATACTTTATACAAAGTCTGGAATCTGTCAAGCCCTTCCAAGGCTTAGAAGACCACTCATTTGTTGAGGGCAGACTGACAGTATTTATTAAATTCCCCAGGTTTTGAAGATTGTTGTGCTCCCTTTGCCTAGCTGTCCTGAGCTATCAGTGATATTATTCCAATGAGAAAGAGTGTTTCAGGTTTTTAGCAAGCAAAATGTCACATCTGTCATTAACAAAATCTATTTGTGCAATGGATGGAATGTATGAAGTTTTGTGAAATGCATGGAAAAATTTGCCTACTCCATCCAAAATGGATATATTAGGTTTACACTTAAAGATATCACAGGAACATATTTTTCTGAATTCTCATTGCTACATTGATACAAAACCTGTAGTTCTATAAGTAAGTGTATTTTCTGTAATGGTATTTACATGCTTAAGTAGGCAAAAGTACAAATTTGTATGTGACAAGAATACTTACACGAGGAAACTTTTTCTCTTCTGTGGGTTCATCCTGCAAAACAAAGACAAATCTTAATTTTTATTATTTTTTATCAATCAAATATTTCTCTAGATTGTTCTCATTTTCTTGCTTTTGAAGACCATAAGTTATTTTCAACTGAAAAATCAATCAGATAATATTCTCCAGTAATGTCCCTGAATTTTATTCAGTTTTGTCTTCCTACATTTCCTTTTAGAAAAGGAAGGAAATATTAATTATTTATCAGTAGATGTGAGAATCTGTATTTACTACTAAGGGTATTTTTATATACACTATGCGTTCTCATCCATATCCAAATTACACAAGCAATCACATCATCCTACAAACACAGCAGATCTGGAACCTGTGATTTCACAATAGTTTGTGAAAATTGATGTGAATAGTGAATTTGCCCTCCTTCCTGTCAAAGTCTCTGTTGGACTTATCCATGCTCAGGGGCTTTCTGTGAAGAGCTGCTTACATATCCTATGCAATCAAAACTTAATCAACTGGAACCAAACATTGACCTGGATCAAAGAACCTGAAAATTTTGAAGAAAAGGATAGGTTCAAAAATGAGTGAACAAATTCAACAGCAGTGACTTTTAGTCAGAAAGCATTGAAAAGCTGAGGTCCTGGAAACATCTATCCCATGTAATATCAGCATAGCCAACATTATGGAAAAGTCAGAAAGGTATAACTGGAAGGAATGTCTCATTACAGAAAACACACCCACAGTGTGTCTTTGACTGTAAAGCAGACTAGCATTTCCCCATCTCTCACTGTCACATGAGTGCTTTTAGCTTAGGATGTGATGGAACTCATCAGCCTGTGCTGGGAATGAGCAGGGTGCAAATGAGTTGCCTAAACCTTAGGTGTGTAGTGCTGCTTTAGCTGTCTTGCCTCTGTTGGTGCCTCCTGGAAGGTGTGAGCTGTAGCTGCCATCTCCATGTCAGTGCTGCTGGTACCTTCAGCACCTCAAGGGCTGTGAGGCACCTGCTGCTCCACAGCAGGGAGCCCCGGATGGGCACTGACCCTTAGGAGATATCCCTGCTCCTGTGCAGACACCTACATTAAGGTGTCTCAGCCTAGGAGATGAATTTCCTACTCAGATGTAGAAATCTACACTGAACCCCACCCATTCTGATTGTGGCGCAGGAAACAAGACTTAATACGTATTTCTTTCAAATAAATGTTTTGGCAATATTGCTATATTGTGATCTATATATTCATGTAGAACTTCATAAGCATTTCACACAAGATCTTACTGTCAATTATGCCAACCAGCTGGAAAGCAGCATTGCTTCAATTGCTCCTTGTACCAATAGGTACCAAGGTAAATACTATTAATGCGTGGAAGATACAGAATCCAGGTAATCCAAACAGCCTGCAAGCTGTTGGTCTTGTTTTTAATAAAAAAATGAGATTTATTATGTGGTGCTTTATTGCAGTTGTATGTTTATGTTTAACCCTTAGCTGGTCTTTCCTGTAATGGTCTTGAGGCTGAGCAGTTGCTGCCATAGTAAGCCCCTGAGCTGCAGAAGTTCATGACAGGTGGGATATGAGACCAGGAAAACTAGCAGGAGGAAACTACAGCTTATGAGAGAAAAATTAACAAATAAAGAAGTCAGAAATGTACATATTATAGATATGCGTGAGCATAGGTACAGTACCAAATACAAACCAAGAAATTGTTTTTTACCTTATTTTGTATGCTAATTTCATACTGAAAACACTTTGTGTTTTCCACATGACTTGTAAGGGGTGGATGCCACATAATTATGCAACCCATAGGATCTCTGGTACAATGGGCAGTGACATTTAATGGAGCAGTGAGTATTTCTGGGGAAAAAATGGAATAATTAATATAAGCATGGTCAGTAAGCAGCTACAACTCATGCCTTCACAGCAAAATGCGTGTGAAGGTGAGGCAGCTGATGTACAGCTGTGGGCTCCTAGTGCTAACTGAAGTTATCTGGTAAACAGCAGTAAAATACCTAACCAAAACTTGAGTGTATATCACTGCAGTTTTTGGACATCTGAAGTAAATGAAGTTCATGTAAAGAAAAGGTATGAAAGATTTTGTGTAATTCACTAGTGCAATCAGCAGAGTGCCATTTTCTTCTACATCTGTTTTCCAACCTCACATTGACAATGCAAGTTTCCATGGGAAAAAGGAAGGAAGTATTTTTGTGTGTGGTATTATTCATGATGCATTCAAGACATCTGAATTGGAGTGCCTATAATATAGTTGACTCAGTGTGACCTGATTTCTCTTGGGGCTTAAACACCTAACTCAGAGAGGTACCCACATATTTAACTAACAGAGTCCTAATTTGGAAGCTGAACCTCACTCAGGTTTTAGGACATGTAGCTCTTGTGGCTCTCAGAGAGGTGTGAAATTATGGGATGGTAAAATAAGCACTTAGGAGAGGTGGCCTTAAAAATCTAACCATTGTGTTTCGTTACTTGGAATCCATGACTATGTGCACACCTCTTGTCTCAGCAGTTTTTTCAGGCTGCCTCTGCTTGTTTTAGTCAAGTTTTGGAGCTGTATTCTGTTAGCTGTTGGAAGCAAAGTCTGCCCTGCAGTGCAGATCCTGCAACAGCTACAGACTTCGTTTTAATATGCTTTTCAAGAAAAATTCCCCACTTCCTTATTTTATAAAAGAGTAATAAAGTAAAATGCTGAATTACTTACCAATGTTATACAGGTCAATGTACTCGTCATAGAACTGGATCAGGGAGTTGTTGCTAGACCCATTCACCAGGAAGTAAGCTTTTTCAATCCCTATGCTCACGTTTTGGAAGATGCATCCCACATTTCTGAAATTTTCATCTTTAATGTAAAGCTCACATTCCATCTCCTCTTCACCTCTGCATACAGCAAAGTATTTTAGTTAAACATGAGCACTGATGTGTTGAGTGAGAATTCAGACTTCCCTGTCTCAAGCAGACCTACTTACCTTGACTGCTGCCAGTAGAGAAAATACTGTGTGTCTGCTGGAGCATCCCTTCCTGCCTGCCAAGTGCAGTTCATGAGGAAGATGTTATAAATCACACAGGAGAAGTTTTCAATGGCTGAGCCCTTCATGCCTGCAAACCCAGGAATATCCATGGTGAGGAAAATTCATGGGAGTCCTCCAAGCTGGAGGATCATGGCACACACTCAGCTATGTTAGACACCTGCTGCTATTGCTTGGGTTAGGAGTGACAACTGAGAGAAAACTCTCACTCCACTTTAACTGCCTCTGAACTGTGAAACCTGTCAGTGAAGCATTCCACAAGTAAAGGAAGGCACACTGCCTTTTAATACCATCCATGCTGCTACAAAGATAAGTATTTCTCCCTTTGCAAGTAACACCCAGGAAACTACTCCTGACATGTTTACACAGAGTATTTAAAAAGCTGAGACTTTTAAAGTGAGGTTGGACTTTTTCCTGCTCTCCAATCAAGCAGGCTCCTCCTTAGTTCTTTCCACCTTCATGTGGGTGACAGTGACTTGTTCTTTTGTTTTCTGGTGCACACTGAAACAGGAACCTCGCTGCTTTTGGAGGTTCCTCATGGCTGGGCTGAGCAGGCATGTTCAGCCTCTTCCTCTCTTCTTCAACCACTTTTCTGCTTCTTACTGTCCTATGTCCTAAATCCAGTGAGAGCATGGAGGCTTCCTGTGCTACTGACTCCATCCCTCTCCAGTGCCCAATAAAGAACAGGGGAATCCTCTGGGAAAGCTGCACACTTGGAAGGCAGGGGAGACACACTGAAGTTTTGGGTGTTCTGGCATGTATTTTGAGGGTCACCATGAATGTTTCTGCTGACAAATCCACAGGAAGAGAAGAGCAGTGAGCATTTTCCCTGCTCAGATATGAGAAAGCTGCTAATCTATCACTTCTGTCGTGTCTGAAATACCCCAGTTACACACAACTGCTGCACCCCTGGTGGCTGGGGAATTTTAATGGAGAACTCTGAGCTGAGAAGGAAGGCAAAAATGGGTCACAACAAACTCATCAACAGTCCAGTAAGTACTAACATTTTCATTTGTAACAGCCAGAAGGGTTATTTGACTCCACCCTTAAACCACTGTAATTTATTAGCATTTTGGAGCCTTAGTATAAAAGAGAATAATGCATTTATGGATACATTTGTTGTAATACATCTCTTGCAGAATGATGGAGACATTTATTACAGAGCAAATAATTTTAACAGATCTGGAAAAAAAAAGCTTTTAATAGAAAATATAGCAGTTGCCTACTATGTAAGTAACTGTTTTCTAAGGCAGTGTTTACCTTTAAAAGACTGCAAATACATAAAACCTTAGCCAGACCACATACATTACCTCCAGGGAGAAAGCTGCATTGTTTTGAGATGTTTGTGCTTGGCACTTCAATGACAAAGGTTAGCCCTTTGTGCATAGGCATGTGTAGTTCCAGTGGAAAGCTGCATAGTGGACTATCCACCTGTAAAGGGAACATGGTATTTTATTTCTCTGCTTTTTCTCTTCTGATGTTAAATGAGGCTGGCTATGCAAGTGCAACTCAGGACTGCAATTCCATGTATATGCATGTATTTGGTACAAAAACCAGCTCTCTCCTTTAGCACTCAAGGGTGACATAGAATGGAACTGAGGAATCAAAAACATAACTACACAAAAAGCTTTGCAGCTCAGGAGTTGGATGCTACACTAGTGTGTAAGTATTTTAGGAGTGGCATAAAGAAAATGGCAAATACATAGGGGAGCCACAAAGGAATTTAATTGAAGGATTAAGCAAAACAAAAGTCCTCATCTGACCTGCTCAGGGGTTAAAAACTGTCTGTGGTGTTATACATATAATCTTCCATAAAGATGTGATGTATTTTGTACTGTGTATTTCTAAGACACCTGCTTTGCTAGGCTAAATAAACCATCTTTATCTCCATTGAGCTTCCTATTTTACTCTTTTGATAATGTGGGTTTATAACATAGCCTGTGCTACAGGCAGGATCCAGTTTACTGGGAAACAAGTGAAGAATTTAAGATAACCATAATCCATGGCAGTGTTTCTGGGATTTTTTTTTTTTTTTTTGTGGGAGGTCTCTTGCTATGTCTCTTTAAAGTCTCTAGAAGTCTCACTTAATCTCACAGCCCCTTTTTTTCAGCAGCTACATCCCTACTCATGATTCAACATAGCTGCAGTTCAGGCTATCACTTTCTTCCTGTCAGAATTTCAATTCTTTAGTATGCATTGGGTGCTCATATCACAGTAAATACACCCAGGCATTGCTGATGGCTTCCCACAGCCCCCAAGAGATCAAGCTGTAGACTGCAAACAGCCACATGTCAGATGTAATCTGCAACATTCATTTTTTTTCAATGTAAGTGAAATTGATAAAAGGACAATTATTGATAAAAACAATTATTTCTCTCAATGAATAGCAAGTTTACCTCTGTGTGCATATATTCCATGCCTCTGTCCATGATGATACATCTGTACTCAGAGAAGTTCCTGCTGCTCTGCCAGGACAGTTCCATTTTTCTCCACTCCATACTCACATTTGTAATAGGGGATTCCTGTGTGTCTGCTGAAAGTGTTGCAGCATAAGTTCATTAAGGATATGCTATTGCCTTGGTTGAATACAGAGGATGGTACCTGTCAGGCTTAAGATAGCAATTGCCAGTTTCATTGCAAGCATCTCTGATAAATGAAGAGTTAAACCTTGTTTCTCAGATTATATCTGCAAAAATGTACTTACACTCCATACACTGGATGTCAGCATGCAAGGGATGAAACAGCATCATATGCCACAAAATCATACAAACGAGTCCAGGAGTATCAAACATATTTCCTTCTCTGGAAAGAGACAATGAAACCTTCAGAAGGAAAAAGGAGAATATTAAAAAAAAATAAAGGAAAGTAATGTTGAAGTATTTTGGCTTTGCAAAACCTAATTTTTTTAAAATATTCTTTAGAAAAGCCAAGCAGAGGATGTGCTTCAGGCACCTCTTCTTTGAACTAACTGAATAGCCATGATACTGCCCATAACAAAGTAGTTTGAGATAAAGTGGCCATGGACTCTCATGATGATAAATACACTCACTGTATTCAGTGCAGAGACCATGACTGACAATTACTTTTTCCCACATATCTATCCCAACTGCACCATCAGAAAGTCAGGTTTTCTTGCTTTCTGATCATGAGAACATCACAATGCTGCGCTTTGCATTAGCAGCTAGGTTGGTGTTGACAACACAGCAGTGTTCTGGCTGCTGCTGAGCAGTGCTGGCACAGCACCAGGGCTGTCTCTCCAACCCCATCCCACCAACTCTGCAGAGGCCAGTGGGACAGGGGTGAGCCAGAGGCTGGGAGGGAACAGGGCCAGGACAGCTGACCCCAGCTGATAGGGATATCCCGTATTATAGGCATCATGTTCAGCAATAAAACCTGGGAGAAAGGAGGATTGGGATGGGATGAGGCATTCTTGTCCAGACATTTGACTTCCAAAGAAACTGCCATGTGTACTGCAGCCCCCTGTCCCAGGGAATGGCTGGATATTGTCTGCTGAGGGGAAGTAGAGAATAAGGAAGAGAGGGGAGTGAGAGAGCAGCTTGGTGGGCAGCTGGTGGCCAGCCAAGGTCAGGGCACCACAGTGTTTATTCCTGTCACAAATGGGTCTCCACTTTTCCAGCTACATAACTCCCACTGGTCTTAGAGGTTTCCATCCATACAAAATAGTCTACTTCAAATTTTATCTTGCTTCAGTGTCAGAAACCAAGGAGTCAGATGTTCCAGATCACTGTAGGCAATTTAAATTTCTAAGGAAGTGTGAGAACCTGCAAAGGATGACTCTACATTCGTTCATGTAGTATGGAGGACTGAGCAAAGCTAGTCTAACACTGGCATCAGCTCTTGTCAAACATTGCTCATCTTATGACAATTTTCCTTTTCTCCAAGGAGGTTAAAACTCTTTGGAAAAGATTTCTCTATTCCCAGCTTTTTTTCTTTTTTTTTCTACATGAAGAAGCAACTCTGGTTAAATTTTCATTTGCTTTAGCACTACCTAGCAGTGCAACTTTGTAGCAGCAATTTTCTTGATTACAGATAGTACTAAGGATAATTTTAAAACTGAATTAAATTCTTACAAACTGAAGAAAAAGAGAAACGTGGTAATATTTTGTTACTAATCAGCCCTTCTATATTAATTTTTATGGTTATGTCAGGATGCTGATTTCAAACTGACTCTACTTGTGGTGAAAGCAAAATCCACCCTGATGTTCCAAGTCATTCTGTAACCTTGAATATTTTCAGAAGGCGTGTCACATTTCCTGGAAATTGGCTTGATGTGACATTTCCATCACACCCCCAGGATTGAAGCTGGGCCTTGGGGTTGCAACAGAGACAGACTCTTCACTCTAACCTGCTTATCTCTTGCAGCATCCATATTTGTAAATCATCATTCTGCAGTAAGGATGTGGCCTAGGCTGCTGGGAAGCGATACTGAAGAATCTCAAGTACAAGCAGTATGGCGGACTGGCCATTGAATGCTCTGTGAGATATTGTCAACAGTTATTTCCACTTTCCCGTGCTCTCAGGGACCACCCCAGCAATGCACGTGAGAACCTTGAGACCTGTTGTCCTTCCAGTTAGCCTCTTAATCATATTTTCTCTGTTTTGGCCATTCTGTTCAGTCACTCAACATTTTCCCCTTCCTTTCCTCATATTCCTTTTCTAGGCATTTGTTTTCCTATTCTTTGGCAACTGTCTGCTCACCCTTCCTTTATTTTCTGTTTCATTTTTCTTGTGATCTCCCTCTCTGTTCTGATTACTCCTCTTCTTTCAAAATCTCCCTCAGGTTTTCTACACATGAGTGCAGCCCCATATTGCAGGTACCCTTCACGCTTTCTCATGGAAATGCTTATCTGGGACACTGCCATAGGAATCATCCACAGCCCTCTCTGCTTAGAGAAGTGTTTGCTGGCATCATTGTCTCCACACTCTGGACATTTCATTGGATATGCAGTGGGAATAGCAGGGCCTGTAAGCATTGCCTTTCCTCATAAGAAATGGCCATTCCAGCTGAATGCCCCAACACATAGCCAGGTGCTCTGTTTTTTCTCCGCTTGGAGGCAGGATGGGCCATGTAGGAGCAGTGGTGAGCCCTAAAACATTCAGCTGAGCAATCCAGACCTTCTGTACAGTGGCCAAACAGGTGGCTCCAATAATATTTTTAGGAATTTTCTGCATCAAAGACCTCCACTCTCTTCCAGACTGGTCTTCTTCAGACAGGTGTGGTAAAGCTCTCTCTGGACTGAAGTCACCTCAGTACTGAAGGTGCCAGAAAGAACACTTATGTCAAAATGATTGTGAGTGTTATTTGGAGGATCAGACCAGAAAAACCATACATATTCTGCTGTAAGCTATATGTCCTCATATTTCATCAAAATAGAACTTATTGGGATGAAAATGCCCAAACTGGATGATTTTTTTCTGCCTTTCTTCTTTCCTCTTTCTCCCCTGGGTAGCCTCAGAAGTGTGTGTCTATCCTGCTACACAGGGGAGAGCCCCAGGGGTGCTCAAGCACCTGTTTTCCAGACACCTCAACTCTTAGCTCACTCCAGGGCAGTTTGTTATAAGCCCAGTCTATCCACCTTATCAATGTGTCAGAAATAAAATACTGTCAGGTAGCCTGTAGTGATTTCCACAGAAATCATGCACTAAATACTGACTTAAGCACTCTCAATTCTTATCCTCTCAGTCTATTGTCTTTGCTCTTAGGCTGTGAGTGCAGGATGGCACCAGAAAATGTCACCTGAGACCAGTGACTTATTTGCTTCAGTGTCTCTGGGAAAATTACTCCTGCCCATGACACTCTTCCAGAAATGAAACTTTATATTTTACTCATATGGTAATGTGAGGATAAAGGGATACTTATACATTGCCGAGATATGGACAATATCATACACTGGCTAAACCTTCCTGGAAGCATTGAAATAGGAATAGAAATCTTACAATGCATGCCAAGAAATGTTATTATCAAATTGCTGCCTAAATACAACTATTTCAGTTTTTAGATCAGTATTCTGATTCCTGTGGATGATACAAAACTGGGAGAAGTGGGTGCTATGTGACTATCTTTGCTTCAGAGGGACCTGGAGAAGCCGGAGAAATGGGACAACAAGAACCTTTTGGAATTCAGCAAAGGAAGGTGCTGAGTCCTCTGCTTGGGGAGGAATACCCCCTGGCACCAGCAGAGGCTGAGATCCACCTGGAGAGCATCTTGCAAAGAGCACGGGCTGAGCCAGGGCCGATGGTGTGCCCTTGCAGAGCAGAAGACCAAAGGCACCCTGGGCTGCACGAGGCAGAGTGCTGCCAGCCGGTCAAGGGAGGGTTCCTGGGGTGCCCAGTCTTGTTCTGGTATCCCCAGGAGAAGAAAGACATGGAGCTGCAGGAAGGAGTCCAGCAAAAGGGCTCTGACACATGAGAAGAGGCTGAGAAATATGGGGTTATTCATCCCAGAGAGATGAAGGCTCAGCAGGATGATATCCATGTGCCCAAATACCCAGCTGTGAGGAATGAGGAAGAGCCAGGCTCTGCTCAGTGGTGACAACAGACTGGACAAGAAGCGATGGGCAAAAACTGAAATAATGGAAATTCAATTTAAACACAAGAAAACACCCTTTACTGTGAGGTAGTCAACACCTTGAACAGGTTTTCCAGGATAGCTTTGAAGTCTCCAGTGTTGGAGATACTGACTGGACAAAGCCCTGAGCAACCTGCTGAGGCTGACCCTACTCTAAGCAAGGATTGGGAAAGGACAATTTCCAGAAGTGCCTTCCTGCCTCATCCATCCCATGATTTTGTGATTTACTTTTTTCTCCTCCCAAGAAATAGAAATCTACCTATTTCTAGTTAATTTATAGAAAGGGTACAGAAAATAGCATTTCTTTCAGTTATTGAAAAATAGATGTCAGATAAAAAATGTCAAATAGTGCAATATATATAACAGACATTTCATAGTCTTCCTTAGATCTTGCACAAATCTTTAGAAATTTTGTATTTACACATTTCTACTTTTAATCAAACAGGTAAAAGAATCCTTGAAATATTCTATAGAATTCCTTAAACTCGAAGGACACTAATTTGTACATGTGCAAATTTGTACATGTGCACATTTTGTACACGTGCAAATATGACTGTATCAACAATGCCTAGAAAATATTTGTATCCTGCAAAAAACCTTCTGTGGCACTAAAAAAATCAACACACAACATAGAGAGACTTACCTCCTCTTGAAAAACTATCCTAATTTTTCTTGTTTGATTTTGGTTCACAGCAACAAGGACGTTTTAACGTGTAGTTGTAGTCACATGCAGGAATCTGGAAATGTTCTGCTCTCCCTGTTTGCTTTGCTTTACTGCATGACAGTATTAAGTAACAAATGCTGCAAGTTAGAAAGCTGGTCACTTTATCATTTCCTTTACTGCTTTTGAGCTTCCTTAAGTTTCCTGATTGGCAGATGTTAACAATTTCACACGAAGAGATCATGCAACTAACTCTTCCTTCCTGTTATATCTGATGAACTAAGCATTAATAGTCACAACATGCAAACACATTACCCAAAAATACATAAATACTCAGCAGGGTCACAGTATATCAACATGCTCATAGAAATACCACCTCTGTATATAAACAGATTTTCATAAATAATATGTTCTGGAAATAACAGTAGTGTTGGGTCATGTTTAAAGTGACTGCCTGTCTATGCTGGTTATGGCCCCTGCAGAGGCCCAGTTTCTCCTTTGAGGAAGATCAGTCTTTAGCAGGTATGTATAAACAGCCAAGAAAGTTCTGTCTTGCATATTTGCAGGCAAAGAAATGCCAAGGAAAATACCCGACCCAAATTTCTGAACTTTCTCACTGCTGACTATGGGTTGTTTTTGTTTGGTTCATCTTAGTCTACAGTATCATATTAGGTGAAAAGGTGCCTGACTGCAGAAATTAAAAGAAAATGTCCAAAGCATTTACTGAATAACATAATGCTACATTTGCAAAAATCTTAGCAGTCATGTAAGTATGAGAGGCACAATCCATTTTATTTGCTTTAACTTTCAGCAACTTCAGATGTGGCTCAAGGGACTGTTAGTCACTTCCCCATTTGTTTTACATGACATCTGACATGCAGTCATGTAATCTGCATATAATGGATTTTTTTTTTTTTTTATTTTCCTGCTGTTCTTGGGTGCTTTTAGCAAACAGGGGTTCATTTAACCCCTGCCTTCCACTCCCAACACAGGCACAATAGCAGGAAGGTGAAGAATTCCCTAGGCTTCTAAGGTGTGAGGAAAGATCCTTAGTAGTCTGTCTGCTAAAGGAAGAACTATTCTTAACCCTGGTATCATTGAACCAAAATTGCAGAGTGGGTTTGTTTGTTTGTTTGTTTCTTTGTTTTGCTAGTGTACATGCCCAGATCCACCAATAGCAAACTACAGACTTCAAATTTTAAACTTCCTTGCCTTTCAGTTCATACTGCTCAAAGTTTTGCCCACCTTTGCCCAGTGGTTCCCACTAGAAGGACATGTTAATATTATTTTTCTTTTCAAATCCTTGGGTGAAAACACCTGAAATGAGTAACAGTTTAGTCACAGCATGTGTGAGGCAGAGCTCAGCTGCAGAATTATGTTTCTGGAACCACATACTGGCATTGGCTCAGTCCTTGTCAGCTTTTTCAGTACCTTGGGAAGAGGACATGTGTGTTTCAAATCTTCTACTCACGAAAGGATTTATTTTACTTATTTTATGCAGCCTAAAAGAAGCACATTCAGTACATGTGTAGTCCCAGTTCAGTGCGATCTGAAATTGTCTATTCATCAAATGTGCCCTACTTGGATACCACCACCCACCTCAATTACCACTGCTAACTTGAATAACTTTTCTAAAGCATCATCCTGCCATGTCACAAATATTTGTGATGCAAGGTGTGTATCTGTGTGCCTGCTTAATTTTGATGAGGGAATTTGCATGCTGTTGTGTCTGGTGAGGTTCTAGGTGATGTGAAGATGGTATTACAGTATCACCTGACCAGTGCCTTCAGGCTGCCCAAACAGTGGCTGAATTAGTTTTATCTGATCCATTTGTAAGCCATATGACGAGTGGTTCATCCTCCCTGGAAATGTTCAAGAAATGACTGGATGTGGCACTGAGTTGCATGGCTTTGTTGAAAAGGTGGTGGTGTTAGGTCAAGGGTTGGACTCAATGTTCTTGGAGGTCTTTTTCAACCTTCGTAATTCTATGATTCAGTGATTTTGCATTGTAGCCTGGACTACTTCATCAGGGTTCTGTCTGTAACACCTTTCCTGAATCAGTTGAATACATTGTCCTTCTCCAGGAGAAAACAGAAAACAAATGAGCAGTTTGTTTAGGCTCTACTTAACAAGACCCCCATGCCATCTCTTGAGCGTCTTGATACTTTTAGTATACTTTACTATTCCCTTCCTCAGGCAGAGCCACTGAATGGTTGTTCATAGATCATGGCTAGGTTTTGGTGGACTGGAGCCAAACTATGCCTCACTCTGGCAATTTTGCCCAAGAGGAGAGTTGCTGTGCAAGGTTATATAAACCAGTGCAGCCTGTTACAGCCCCACTACCCTTTTAGCAAGTTATTGTGAGCATTTCCACTCTGACCACTGCTGCATACTGGGAAAAATACATAAATGGCTTGCAAGTGTGTCCAGCATGAACTCAGCCTCTTTTGGAAATTTGTTTTGTTGTTCTGACCTGCTGCAAAAAGCTTCCCAGGTGAGTCTTTGACCAGAATGTAATCATTAACTGTGTCAAAGGCAATAGGTGTGCCAAGAGCTGTTTGTGCTCAGCCACGGTATAAGCTGGAGAAAGCACAGCACTGGAAGGCTCCCCAGCACTGGAACATGTCCAGGAACAACTGTTCCCAGCATTAGTTCAGCCAGGATTTACAAGTAATGTCCTGAACAGCTCCTGGACATAGTCCAGAGGTTAGCTCAGGCCAGGGCTAATTTCTAAAGGTAGTTTGCATGTGTCCACTTCATTTAGGGGTTTAAGAGTGTGTGTGGACTCTTATACATAAATTGGCCCCTGTGCAATAAAATAGTCCCGGGAATGTTTAGTCTAATAATAAAACATCTAGTACCATTATAAAATTAGTCTAATAATCCAATAGCAATGCTCAAATGTCTCGTGTAAAAATCTGAATTAATCTCATTTTTCTAGTTGCCCATGTGTACTTGAAGAACTCCAAATAAATTTCTAGTATGAACTGACCCATTTTTGACAGTGAACAATGAAATTCAGGCATCAGAATTTAAAAAAATTTATTCATGTCAATAAATTAATAATTAATCTTTTTAATATGAGACAGAAAGACAATTATTTTTCCATAAGATTAAAACATAACTAAAACTTGTTGAATAAAATATTCCAATTATATTTACAAAATAGAAGATATTCAATAAGGACAACTTACCCAAACAGTTAAAATTAGCCAAAACTAAAAGCAAATACGATGGCATTTAAAAAGATTGTATATAAGGTATCATTCTCTCTTGGCTGCATTATGCTTTTATGCAAGAAAAAGAAGAAAGTAAAGAAAGCCTATATATTATGCCAGACTTTCCACAGGGATATACAGTTGTCTAAGAAATGCACTTTCAGACTCCTCCATTTTTCTTGGCTATCTCATGATGTCAGCAACTAATACTATCTCTTCATTTTCAGATGTTGTTGACTGTATTTTGGTCTCCATCAGCTGAAAGGAAAAAAAAACAAACTTCCATCAGTTTTATACCAAATGTTAGGTTAGCCTCTACTTGTGCACAATTCTGAGAGTATTTCACCTGTTTTCCCTGTGTGTCCACACAGTCTGTCCTGTTTCCTTACAAAACCCTATTTTGAACTGTTTTCTGTGTCACCTTCTTTTCTTTCCTGCATGTGTAACTTGCTAGTGGGTAAGTAGGTGGGGTGGGCACCTGGAGGGATTCAAGGGGACAGCTTGGAAGGAGTGACCTGGGGGGACACAGGGCTCAGGCACTGGGATCAGGTGTGAGGTACTTTATGGTGGTTGTTTGTGGTGTTACATTCTTTTCTTTTCTTTTCTTTTCTTTTCTTTTCTTTTCTTTTCTTTTCTTTTCTTTTCTTTTCTTTTCTTTTCTTTTCTTTTCTTTTCTTTTCTTTTCTTTTCTTTTCTCTTTTCTTTTCTTTTCTTTTCTTTTCTTTTCTTTTCTTTTCTTTTCTTTTCTTTTCTTTTCTTTTCTTTTCTTTTCTTTTCTTTTCTTTTCTTTTCTTTTCTTTTCTTTTCTTTTCTTTTCTTTTCTTTTCTCTTCTTTTCTTTTCTTTTCTTTTCTTCTTTTCTTTTGCAGAGAGCGAGGAGATGTGCTAATCTCACTGGCCAATTCAGCCCTGCTCAGCTGGGAGTAGCAGGGGGACTGTGATGTCCAGGACCCTATTTTAGAGCCTGATGCTGATGAGGTGCTGGTAGAGGCAGCTGTGCTGGTTCTGCTTCTGGCTGCCTCTCTGTGCCCCGTTGTGTCATTGTCCATGTCCTTGTGTTGGGAAAGTGAACAGCCCTTCCTGCTGCCTGGATCTATCAATGGGAGCATCAGCCTGTGCACCTCTGAGACTGGAATGGGAGAAACCCCGTGGTTCTGGAAGAGCACTGACTTTGACATCCCTTAAAAAAACTCTCTGGCTGATTTTCTTTTCTTTTTCTTCAGAATATGGCAAAGAGAAGAGCCATCCTCTGTAATAAGTTCCTTATCACTAAAAAATTCAGCCAGTAGAGTCTTTTATGTATTTCACATATTTAATATAAAAATAGAAAGAGAACATACCTCTGGATTTGTATTAGCCAGTGTAAAAAAAGCAGGTTTTGGTCCTGGGATCTGTGGAAATGCTGCCTTCAAACAGCCAGTCCTGGAAATCAAAACATATTGAATACAAAATTAAAATTGAATAACCATAATGTGCCAACACCATTGCAGCCTTGAACCAGCCCTTATCTTCCTCTTCACTCTTGGAAGTAAACTGAAAAATACACATAATCTCAGTACAGAATGAACATATATCAGGAAAACATTAAGATTTTAGAAAGTAATAGATTAATTTTTGATTGAAGATTTACTAGTAGTAAATTTCCTTCTTAGACAGAGAAAGAAATTTGTCCTGCTATTTCATGACAAACAGTGAAAAGTGGGGGTAAAAGTTTTGACAAGCTGGGAGAGCAGTATCTTCTCTGAATTACTGCATACTTCTATGCAAAGTGCATCATACAATTTTCTTTCCATTTCTGTTTCGCTTATGGGGTTTATTTTACCTGTCCTACAGAGACACCTCCACCTTATTTGTTTAAAAACTTCAGGTCTTACATACACAGAGAGAAAATAAAATAAATGCATAAATTAAGTTTACCTTTTGCAGAGAAAAATTGCGATGATTGCCATTAAGAGTGTTGCAACTCCTACCCCAAGTAAAATCCATACTGAAGAAGATATCATTTCCTCATTTCCTGAAAGAGAAACATTCATAAATTAGTAGCAATAGTAGAAATAGCAGTCATAATATGAGGCGTAGATCATAGAATTACAGAACATTGAATAGTTTGGATTGGAAGTGACCTTTAGAGATCCTAATTCCAGCCACTCTGTCACAGGCAGGGATGCCTTCCACTAGAGCAGATTGCTTAGAGACCCAGCCTGGCTTTGGACACTTTTAGGGACGGGGCATCCACAACCTCTCTGGGCAACATGAGCCCATCAGTGCTTCATCATCCTCATGGTGAAGAATTTCTTCCTAAAATCTAACCTAAATCTACACTCTTTCAGTTTAAAGCCATTCCCCCTTAAACTATATGTCCTTGCACAGTCCCTCTGCAGCTCTCTTGTAGCCCCTGCTGGACAAGTGCAGCAGTGTGTCTCTGGAGCCTTCTCTTTTCCAGTTAGAGCAAACCAAACTTTCTCAGACTATGAGAGCTGCTCCAGCCCTCTGATCCATCTTGTGACCCTCCTCTGGACTTGCTCCAACAGGTCCATCTCCCTCCTGTGCTCAGGACCCCAGAGCTGGATGCATTACTGCAGGTGGGGTCTCGCCAGAGTGCAGGGGCACAATCCCCTCTCTGGTCCTGCTGCCCACGCTGCTCTGGATGGACACCAGGACACATTTGGCTTTCTGGGCTGTGAGTGCCCATGGCTGGGTCATGTCCAGCCTCTCATCCACCAACACCCCCGAGTCCTTCTCAGCAAAGCCTCTGTCAATTCCTCCATCCCCCAGACTGAATTGGCACCAGCAGCTGCCCTGAGCCAGGTGCAGCACCTTGAACTCGGTCTTGTTGAACTTCATGCTGTGTCAAACATCTGCTGTGGGGACTGACTGTGCTGAATGTCAGTCTGAAAGGTTTCACTTGGTATAAAAATTAATTCTGTCTTTTATCACTTTAGCAGAAATGTCTGATGGGAAGAATTAACATTGATCCTGTTTGTCCACCCCCTGGAGTAAGCAGGAGCTCACTACAGCCGCAAAGGTGTAATTTTTAATGTTATTTCCAGTGTTAGAATGTTAAGAAATCGATTAAGTCTCTTCCCACTCTTCTCTGTAGTGCAGTGTGAAACAAAACATTTGCCAACCCTTTTTACATGTGTGTGTGTCCACAGGTGTGTGACAATGCGTGAGGTAGATGGCACATCCCTGGGGAAGAGTAGCCCAGGGCTTGGGTTTGTTCTTACCAAACTCAACAGGTGCACTCCATTCCCCCCAGGCTGGGCTCACAAAGCAGGCACTGCCAGCTGCTCTCATTTTCAAGATGTACTTCTTTCTTGTATTTGATCTTAGAAATATGTTACTGTTTCCCCCTTCCTAAAAAACACCCAAAAAACTGAGTTGCTTTTCTTTGTTCCATGCCTTGAAAATATGCATATGCCATTTACCAGTGAAACTTTTAAGAGGTTATGAAAGCATTGCTTATTAAAGAAGACTGCTGTTACAGAGAAAAAAGAAATCATTATTATTATTTGTATAATATATACACAAATATGTATCTCAAAAATAACCTGACACTGATGCAACTTTTTACATTTAGAAGCATTTGATCTTTTACACTATAAAAGTATAATCTGTGATTTCTTATGATACGGTTTGATTTATTGATAACTTCCCATAGCACATAGAGAGGTAGAAAAATCTCTTTAACCATTTCATTTTACTACTGCTAGAACTGAGTGATTTGAGGAATGAGGCGTCTGTGCACCTGCCTCAGTCTCTGCATTATGAGTTTTCAGAAAAAGCTTAACTTTCCAGCCAAACCTGTAAAATAAGTAGATGACTGCAATACTCACTGTTACCAGAATTTAATATAATACTCTTGCTCTTGGTGGCTTTTGCATAGAGGTGGGATGTTCAAGCTGCACTGATTAAAAGCAGGTGCAGCATACCTGGATGACAGCCTCCATCCCAAAAGGACTTTTGTGGTCTATGTTTCTCATAAACAAAATTGAATTCCTAGGAGATACTTTATCTTTTCTCTGTAGTCAGTGATGTGTAACTTCAAAGTCTGCTCCAAATATTTAAGAAAGAGAGTGGACAATATAATGAAAAATGGGAGATTTTTCAAAATACTTAACAGAAAAGCAATAAAGTTCTGCCCCTGGATGTATAATAAATTACATATGCCATGATGATTTAGCAGTTTGATGCATTCATGAAATCCATAGAGAAGGTTCCCATAAAGCATAGGGCACTGAGCACATACTGATTTAAAGATATTTTCATGTATTTACTTTTCACAGTTTATAATGAAATGAACATGTATTGCTGATTAATAAACAAACAGACTCACTTGTATGGAAGTATATATGGGTTTTCCTTTAGGATTATCCTGTAAATTGAAAGCAAAAGAAAAGCAGATAACTTTATTTTTATCATTGCTTGTTTAATGTTACAAGAATAATTAATTTTTATCTAGTGTCCCATTTTTCTGCATTCTCTTTCTTATGTACTTCTTGGTTTGTTTGGAAGAACTAGCGATTTGTCTTAACATTTAGTATCTAAAATCTAATTCATCTACAATGCCAAGTTTACATAGTAATTAATTCTGCTATGGTAAGATATTTGTTTTCCTTGTCATCACAGTTGAGATTCAAATTTTATTTCAGATTGAAACACAAAGCAAACCAGACCTAAATGAAAACTATAAGTTTATCTTTATAGACACCAGGAAAAAAAAAACAAAGAAATAATCTGTGACATAAACCTTTACTTTTGCATCTAATGTTTTAATACTACAATAAATGTTGCTGTATGTAATTGCAAATATTATATAAATATTATTTGGTTTTCTTTTAGATAAAAATATTTGGGACTGGCATGGATTCACATATATTTTAGGTTGTCCTCCACTACATTTTTGATAGCTAGAATAAAATTTGCTCATGTTGTTTGAATAGTCATAATAACTACAACATAATGTACTGACCACACACAACTAATGACTGCAGACTATATCCTCTCCATTAGACAACTAGTTTGGTATTTTTGTAATTATTTTGCAATACATCATTTTAGAATACTAATTAATTAATTAATTAATCAAACAATCCAGACTTATTTTTTCAAATAATTGCATGCATGCTCATGTGGCATCTGGAAATGAGGCTGTTCAGCCTGGAGAAGAAAAGGCTCTGGGGAGAGCTTCTGGCACCTTCCAGCACCTAAAGGGTCCTACAGGAAGGCTGAAGAGGGAATTTTTCTCAAGGGTATGTACTGATAGCACATGGGGGATGGTCTTAAGATGAAGGAGGGTAGGTTTAGATTAGATATCAGGAAGAAATTCTTTACTGTGCTGGTGGTGAGGCACTGGGACAGACTGCCCAGAGAAGGCGTGGATGTCCCTGGAAGAGTTCAGGGGGTTGAATGGGGCTCTGAGTAACTTGGTCCAGTGAAAGGTGTTCCTGCCATGGCAGGGGGATTGAATTAGATGGTCTTTGAGGTCACTTCCAACCCAAGCCATTCTAAGACTTTATAATGCAAGCTGCTGTCCAGGACACCTTCTAGTATCTGCAGTCAAGCTAAATTATGCACAGGGATCAATCTAGGACAAATATCTGGCCAATGAACCCCTTGTTCTTCTTTCTTGGTGCAGGGGTAAACTGAAAGTTTTCAGTGAAGTGATTACAGAGCACTGGGGGGGAAGGTGAAGGGCAGGAAGTCCCGATGGTGTCTCCTCAGGGCTTCCACTGAGAGAGAAAGGCTTGAGCAGAATTGCAGTCATTCAGCAGGTCAATGCCTGGCTGAATAGCTGCTGTCACAGGCAGGGCTTTGTCTTCTGTGACCTTGGGATCCTTTTTGAGAAAGAGGAGCTACTGGGCAGGAATGGGATACATCTCTCCAAAGAGGGTGATGGCATCCTTGCGAACAGATTTGAGCAACTGGGCCTTCTGCTGTGTATAAAGGAGTGCCTTGTATGCACAGAGCTCTGTCTCGGGATAAATAATGAACCAGTGAGAGAACTTGTGTGTAGGCATCAGAGGACAGATCAGCAGAGCTGTCAGTGATAAGGCAATAAGTTTGGCAGAAGAAATTTTTATGGGTAAATCTTCCAAAGATGTGATTATAGCTGCATCTGATAAGCGTCACAGGAGCCAGTGCTCAATTGCTGGAATAATTGCTGTACCTTGACATAATTAGCTTGGTGAAAGCTGCTAATGATGATGAAAAATAGCTAGAAAATTCAGACAAAGTATGAACTGAGTACTCTTTATAAAATTAATGCTACATGTATTAAAAGTTATTAAAAAGTATGTATTGCTTTACTGCAGTAGATTTTATTCCAATGTCAAGCAGAGTTTTCAATTATGTTTCTTTGTTACAACAGCCAAGTGATTCAGAGAAGTAATGCTATTTCACGGCAGTTAAGCTAAGTTTGCAAAAAGATTTGTCTGTGAAATAGTAAACTCAACCCAGACTAAGAAATTCCAGAATGCCTTCAATTAACCGCTAAGTAGGTGGTCCAGACTACAAAGATTTTTCCTTTGTGGTCTCTGTCTGCCACCCTGTGGCGTTCCGGTGCAGTTCTGCCGCAGTGGTTGCATCTACCCTTGCCGCAGAGCACAGAAATCTCATTCCCTCCCTGGTGCTGCCAAAAAACTTGTAAAGCCGAGGTCACCCCCCACTATCCTGTCCTTAATCACACTGCCTTTCTGCTTTCTCTCACATTTATTTTCCTTTTGTTTAATCATTATAAACCCTCAACTTTTGGACCAACAGGTGTGATGCTTATATCTCAGTAAACTATTTGCATTTCATACATGGAGATATTCCATTCATTTCTATTAATTCAAAATTGTTAAGTAAATGCACATTTCCCTTTTCACTCTTTAAAGCTCAGCTCTGGACTTCCACAGAGATCCAGTTTCCACTGGAAATACTCCAATCCAGGGCAACTCCAACAAATTTTAGTGAAAGAAGTGTCTTTTCTAAGCACTGTCACTAAGTTGTGATGTGTTTGAATATTGTTTAACCATGCTTCTCCTCTGGGACTGTCCCAGACATCCAGTGTATCTCTAGCAGTGTCTTACTCAAGGAGGCAGGGATTAAAAAAACATAACAATGGGGCAGTATGGCAGAGCAGGATTTGGTATGGACCTGAAAAGTGCAGTCACAAAGGAATAAGGCACTATGTATGGGGAAGGCTACATCAGAGAAGAGAGACTTATTTATTTTTCACTCATGTGTATTGGTAAATGTAAATATATTAATTAATGTTAAGTGTAAGTGAGGACATTCTTACCTTATACTTTATGTTAATTTCATATTTAAAACACATGTCTTTGCTAGAATGACTTATTTGGGGTCGTTGCCATTGAATTATGCAATCATTTTTAAGTTCATCACAGGTGACTGTGATATTTGATGGAGGCATGAGCTTTTCTGAAATGATATAACCAAGAATTCAAATAATTAAAATCACTTGATCTCTTTTTAATTTGATGAAAGAGAGTGAAATTGCAAGTAACACTTCTATGAACAAAGATACTTGTTTATATCTATTTTTCTTAGGACCTGTTAGAAATAAAGACCAATGTTTTCTAAATCATGTACACAGGATCATAGAAAAAAAGAAAAGGGACTAAGACACAAAACATGATACAGGAGCATACAAAGAAACAATCCCCTCCATTTATTTTTCTAGAGGAGTAAGGTAAAATACTGTCTTCTTTTTAGGAGACTTTATTACTGTGGATGAACTAGCTGCTGCTATCTCTAAAGTAAGAAATTTAAAGATCTTTTTTTTCTCTAAGCCTCCTCATAATGCTTCTGTGACATGAAGGTTTTGCCTTCAATCTGTTGTGAACTATGCAGTTTATTCCCTCCTAGCAAAAGAAATAGCCATACAAAATTTAAGAAAGACACTAAATTTTTAATAGTCTAGCCAGCTTCTTCATGCATTGCCCCTCACTTCACAAATGTAAGCAGAAGTATGAGAACCTTTATATTTTGATTATTGGAACAGCAGAAAACAGTCACTCATGGCAGAAAGGGTGACAAAATGGAAGAAAGTTTAATATGAGCTAGAATACTACTTTACATCAGTCGTTAGGCACAGGCCTGACCTGTTTGTGATGGGCTACTTGGTTGAAGAGCAGGTTGTTTTATCAGCCAAGCGTGACATTACAGCTCAGTTTCTTCTTCTAGAACAAAACCTTTTCTGTTCAATCTTTTAGCACAATACCAGAACCAGTTTGACATTTTCAGTGAGATTTTGCTGCAGAAACAGTGACAGCGCAGGATGCTTTCAAGTACAACAGCCATGCCTAAGGTATGTTGCACATGTCTTAATTCATTTACTCCAGGGTACAGTGTCCTGTATGTTATCTCCACTGGCAAAGAAAAGCAGAAATTAGTGCTCAGATAAACTTCTAAAATGTCTCCTCTCTCTTCTATTGAGAGGTGTTTGGCCATCACTGACAGGGCAGCAAGGAAAAGTACAGTTTTTTAAGACTTGTGGACTTTGCTTGAGAAAAACCTAAAACTTTTAAGGTAGATTGCCAAAGAACCTGGGACATAATGCAGCTGTGAGCTTTCCTGTTTGATTCCCCTCTTTGTCTTTTGCCTGGGGAATAGGTTTCCTTGAGGAAGCCACAGCCTCTTACTCTCAACTCTAGGTGAGACAGGGTACATAGCTTCTTCTCAGGGATAAATGCCCTACTATTTTCATACAGACATTGAAATAAAGATAAAATAAATCATTGACTTACCAATTTTATACAGGTCAATGTACTCATCATAGAACTGGATCAGGGAGTTGTTGCTAGACCCATTCACTAGGAAGTAAGCTTTTTCAATCCCTATGCTCACGTTTTGGAAGATGCATCCCACATTTCTGAAATTTTCATCTTTAATGTAAAGCTCACATTCCATCTCCTCTTCACCTCTGCATACAGCAAAGTATTTTAGTTAAACATGAGCACTGTGATGTGTTGAGTGAGAATTCAGACTTCCCTGTCTCAAGCAGACCTACTTACCTTGACTGCTGCCAGTAGAGAAAATACTGTGTGTCTGCTGGAGCATCCCTTCCTGCCTGCCAAGTGCAGTTCATGAGGAAGATGTTATAAATCACACAGGAGAAGTTTTCAATGGCTGAGCCCTTCATGCCTGCAAACCCAGGAATATCCATGGTGAGGAAAAATCATGTGACTCCTCCAAGCTGGAGGATCATGGCACACACTCAGCTATGTTAGACACCTGCTGCTATTGCTTGGTTTGAATGGAATGACTTGGTTTGAAAGGAATCACTCATTTCATTTTATTTTCTAACACTGAAAGATATTTGCCCTGATAGATGCAATGAAGAAATTTTTAGGGGTAAATCCCCCAAAGGTGTGATTATAGCTGCAATAAAACAATGTGTGTGGGAAAAAGAGCTGGTGATCTCAGGAGCACTGCATAAACTTTATAGACTTACATTGGATGGCTGCTATTTTAAGGTCTAAAGATTGTTTTTCTATCTGCTATATACAAAGTCAAGGGTGAATAGGGGTCAGGCACGTGGGTAAAAAGCTGCCAGCAGAAAATATCAAAATAGGTCACAGCAATATCTATCAACTCAAGTTGCTCAATGCTGAATGTGGTATGTTTGCTGAGGGTGTTAGTTCATGTTCTTTCAAGGATGTAGATCAGATACAAGGAAGAAAACATTTACTGTGAGGGCGGTGAGGCAATAGAACAAGTTGCCCAGAGAAGCTTGGATGCACCATCCTTGGAAGTATTCAAGACTGGGTTTGTTGGAACATTGAGCAATCAGGTGTACTGGAACTCATCCCTGAAGGGGCTGGAACTAAGTGATCTTCAAGGTCCTCTCCAACCCAAATCATTCTGTGAATATGATTCTGTGACTGAGGAACAGTCTCTCACTTCTAAAAATTCAGTATTAAACCCAGTAAAATTCAAAATTGTGTCTAGGATCTTTCTTAGCATGCAGCAGGTAGTTTATTTGTAAAAAAAAAAAACTTCATTTAACTTAGTTCAGTATATTCCTCTGGCAGCTTTTTAGATTTTGTCTCTGACAACCAGACATCCCTCCAGTCTTGGACTTCCTAGAGACTCAGTAAATACCTCAGCAAACAAAACAGTTGGAAAGAAAAAGACGGACCTACCTTTTATTTCAAAATGTCTTTACCTCGTTTATCTTTCTATTACAATCTTCAGGTTCAGAGAAGATGGAAAGACTATATTTTAAAAGGCTGTATAACTATAAATAGGGCTGTCTCCCTTGCTGCTTGTGTTTTGGGGAACCATCTTAGCATCGGAAGTGTTGCAAAACAAATGTTCATCACTTCCCCCCTGATTCATAGCAAATTTTGTAATTGCCCAACTCAGGGTTTCTTATAATGTGAACAAGAAGTTAGCTGGTTAAATTTCCCCTTTTGTGGCACCAGAGTATGGTGGTGTTTGGGTATCCAGCAAGTGCTTAAATTTACAGGTGTTTCTCTCTAGCTCTAAACAATACTGAGGAGTACAAGGCATGTCTCCATACAAAACACCTCTGGGGGATGGAAGATGGAGATTCTCCATGGAGGCCATCAGGGTGAGGCCTGGCAGTCCCAGCCCACCCCACCTCCAGCCCAGATCAGGGCAGCTGTGGGCCCAGGGCAGCCTCGGCCCTGACCACCAGGCACCTCCTGGCGGACTGGGATGGGCCATGGGCCTGAGGGTGGGCCCGGCTTGGAGGGGCTGTGTCCAGGCAGGGCAGGGCTGGGGGAACCTGGAAAACGGCCCTGCTGTGGCACCACTGGGCTGGGGCTGATGGATCCGGGGGCTGATGTGGGGTCCTGGGCTCCGGGCATGGTGGGGGAAGCTCCAGGGACTGGGCAGGGAGAACCAGGTCTGTGGGGGTTCCCAGGGAAATGACAGTGTAAACTGTAAATATTCTTTAAGCAGATGGAAAAAGGGGATTTCAAATCTTGGATATGATACCTTCAGATAAGATATATAACTACTAGAAAGTGTGATGTGCATTTGTCCTCATTTCATTTCTCCCGATGTGAAAATAGCCAAACTACAAACTGCCACTAAAGCAGAAAAAAATTGCAGGTAGTAAGCATCCAACTACAAACAGCCACTCCAGGCCCTGCTCTTGGGCATTTATTACCTTCTTGTGTCACAGTCATGCATTTTCTAAAGAGGAGAGTTATTATAAACAGCATAAAACATCAAAAGCTCCTTTAAACCCTGAAAGGCTTTGTTTCACAGAAGGCAATGAAATTTGCTTAATATGGAGATTTAAAATCCATGTAAAGTAATTTCATTTCTTCACATTGAAATTGAAGCATCACTAGAAAATATGACTGTTTTCAAACATCAAGATATGTCAACATTTCCCCTTAAAAACATGCAGATTCTTTCTTCTTGGAGTTAAAAACTTGCATGAAAGAGAATGGTCCATGTGCTTCTCTAACACTTCCATTCCTTGGCTACTATATATGACCTTTATATTATATAATATATATAATATATTACAATTGTATATACAATTATATATATAATTATATTTATACACACACACACACACACACACACATATATATATATATATATATATAAAATTGCCTTTATCAAAATGCTGAGGTCATTCCAATCCTACAGCTTCTTTATTGACATATGGAATGATTTAACCACATCAGCAGTAGTTCTTATGTATCAGCTATTCACAGATGACTAGGAGGATATAGTTCTGTCCAAGAGAGGAAACCAAAGGCAGGTCAGTGCTGTCTTCCCTGGAGACAAAAAGGGCTTACCTTCCAGAGACCCAGAAATGCCCAGCTCATGAGTATTTCTTCTTTCTGGATTCTGGCTAGGGTGTGAGATTGGTGACTGATGAACTAGAAGTGGGCAGTCATTTTCTGGGTTCATGATCTCATGTTGATTGTAAATATTAGTTATAATGAGTTATTGCTGAGGCTAAGCAGCACCACAAAGAGGATATCTGACATGGTGTCTTCTCCTCAACACATGTAGTGTAAAGTGAACAGGTATAGTGAAGCAAGTCTACTCATCATGTTGGAAACTTTTTAACTGCAAAATTATTTTTTACCACAAAAAAAAAAAAAAGAAAAGAAAAAGAAAAAGAACCTACCTCACTTGTACCTCACTTCTGCTCACATGCAGTACTAAAAGCACAGAGCAAGGCATGAAAAAAGAACTGATGTGGCACTCTGATGCATTTAATCACATCTATTAATAACTCGGTGTTAACTGAGGAGATGAATAGCTCACTTTGGATGTCCAGAACTTCAGTCATCCACAGAATCAAGAATCATGAGAGAATCAAGAGGGCCTTGCCTGGTCTTTTGTGGTTTGAGAGGTAATGATCAAAGGCAATGTTGGCTCTATAAGGACCTATTCATGGATGTTCACTCTCTTCATATGCTAGTAGAGAATAAAAATGTGACAAAGTTTTTCTGAAGCATATCTATAAGACAAAGGGTGGGACTGACAAGCATGTATGTATAGATGGATATTCTACCAAAAAAGCAGATTTAGTCAAATACACAGCTCATTTTGGTGAGAATCACTATTACTAGTCCTATCACATTATAGATGTCAACATACAAAGCAAGTGAAAGCTTGGACATCAGGTCTGAGCCCATAATAGTTGTTCAGAGGCAAAAGCTGCCCAGTTTCAGAAGTTTCACTGTACTTCCAGGTTAAATAAATTCTATACATAACCATTTATGTACTTTTTTGAACACTGACTGTACTGTAAAGACAGAATAAAGAACTTTGGATCACAAAAAATGTAAAACCTCACAGTTTATTGTGTCCTCATCTTTGGAAGAAAACACTCAATTTTGTGGTGGTAACAGACTGCATTTTGTGGAGAAGGGGAGTGACAAGTACCCAAGTAGTAAAATCAGAGCCATAAGAAATGTCATGGAGAGTCAAATGGGACTCTGGAAAGTAAAGGAAGTCAGAATTTTTTGTTTGCCTGTTTGTCCATGCTCCCACTCCAAAGATCCCTTGAACCTGCAGAGAAGGCAGCAGGGAAGCAGTGTGCTTTTGCATGCTCTCAGATTATGTATCTCTGAAACACAGTGAGGAAGAGTGGAGTTTGAGGTTTTGATTTGGCTACTTTGTCTTTAAACTGGAATTACTGCCGCAGAACAATCCAAACAGCCCAGAGGGACAGTGGTGTTTTTGCAGAAAAGGGAACTGTTTTGCCCAGGGGATTTCTTTTCTTGTCTATATTTAAGCAAACTCCTTACCTAAGGCTTTCAAAAGTGCAAACAAATTAAACACATTTTAAAAATTCCCAAGAAAAAAAGGTGCTACTAAGGGTGCTACCAAAGTCTGTCATCTTTCAGAGACCAGACAGCTCAAGGGCCTTGATATCACCTAGGACTTAGAAGCAAAGTGAGAAGAAGAGAAAGAGGAAAAAGAATAAAGGGGAGAAGGAAAACGTGGGCAGAGACACTAGGGCTGTTTACAGACTTTTGGCTCCACAGGGAGTGAAGTCATTGCAGAAACAGTATCAAACCAAACATTTCTTAGAACTCAGAAAAACTTGAAGAATAATTTATTGCTCCAACAAAACCAGGAGTGTTCATGAGAGCTGTCTGGTGTTTTGCTGTACTGGTGTGTTGCAGCTTTTGCATATGTCACAAAAATACAGATGGTAGACAAGACCATTAATTTTTTCCTTGCATCAAGAACTTTCTATTTTTTAGCACAGAACAGAGGAATAGCCATAGGAGACCAGAATAAAAGACCAGAATAAAGGGCTTCTTCCTGTGTGAGCATCCAAGGCACTTAGTTAAAAGATTCTAAAGCCTGACCATCCTTTCCCACTGATTTTGGGGTCTTTGCCCAGGGATGGGAAGGTGATACCTTAGTTCCACACTTACTGCCACCTCCGCTGCTTCATGGATACGGTTTATGGTTTTCTTATTAGTGTGCTGGTAGTGAACGAGTTTTCTAAATGCCTTTTATGTCTCAGCAGCTTTCACAGTGAAAGCAGTGGGGATGTAAGGGGTGCACCAACAGCCATGATCAACTCTGCGTGAAGCAAGATGGAGAGAATACAGTAGAATCTGTTTAATTGTCCTTAGATTACAGTGAGTGTTGGCTTTAGTTTTCCCATTTAATTGCAGGTGCTTTTATCTTTTGGCAATTATAACTTAAGTAGAAGGATCATTTTCTGGTTCTGTTTTAAAAGGACATTAAAAATATTTTTTTATTGAAAGCTCATTTAGAAACACAGAACCATAAAAAAATTTAGTTCCAAAGATGGTCTCTTGACAGTAACCTGGTCTAGTGGAATTTTATCACTGATAAGACTTTATTTTCCATGACAGGATTTCAGTTACTTGAGATGACTTTAACCACCTTGAGACTTGATGGAATTATAGAATACCGAGTTGGAAATGACCCACAAAAGTCATTGACTTCGACTCTCAGCCCTGCTCAGGACAGCCCCAGGAGTCACACCGTGTGCCTGAGAGTGTTGTCCAAATGCTTCTTGAACTCTGCCGGGCTGCTGCTGTGACCACTGCCCTGGGGAGCTGTTCCAGTGCCCAAACATCCTCTGGGTGAGGAACATTTTCCTGATAACCAACATAAGCCTCTCCCAACACAGCTTCAGGCCATTCCCTGGGTCCTGTCACAGGTCACCAGAGAGAAGAGATCAGTGCCTGTCCTTCTGCTTTCTCTCACAAGGAAGTTGTGACTGCAATGAGGTCTCCCCTCAGTCTCCTCCAGGCTGAGCAGACCAAATGGCCTCAGCTTCTCCTTAAGGCCCTTCACCATCTTTGCAGCCCTTCTTTGGACCCTCTCTAATGGCTTTATATCTTTATTATGTTGTGGCACCCAAAACTGCCCCCAGCACTCGAGGTGAGGCTGCCCCAGTGCAGAGCAGAGCATAGCAGGACAATCCCCTCCTTTTCCTGGCTGGCCATGCTCCACCTGATGTAGCCCAGGACAAGGTTGGCCCTCCTGGCTGCCAGGACAGGACTGACTCCTATTCAATTTCATGCATATGGAAGGTCAAAATATGTGCCCAAATTGAGGGCTTTCTCCCATACCTCCTTATTAGCTGAAGGATTCAGTCTGTTATGCTTCTGTTTCATCCAAGTGTTATGAAAACACACAACTTGCCTGTACCACAATTAGCAAGTGGTAAGAAGACAGGCTTCTGCTGGAGAGTTCAAATGCTCTTTGAATTCCCCACTCAATACATATACATATGTACATCTGCTACCTGTTAGCAATCATATACTAAGTAATTTTTTCCTATCTAACACAGATAGGAAGGGATGAAAAACAGGAGGCAACACATGGGCTTATGGGAAGATTGTATCCAGAACTCTTTATAGTACTTCTTTGTATGAGCAAGTAATCTTAAGAGGTTTGATCTTGGCTTCATACAGCGAGCTTTCATACAGATGTCAAATTTCATTCCTGATCACAGTCTCAGTATGGCTGTACCTTTTTTGAGACACTGAACCAATGGAGATCCTTAAGTTTAGTTGTTCCGAATTTTTTTTTTTACATGTTGTTGAAAAACAGTAAAATAGCTTCCAAAGCAATACTGAAATATTTTTTCTGAAATACTGTAGTATTCATCATAATAAAAACCAGAAATAGTCCAAATTTTTCTGTTCATAGAAAATGCAACCAAATCCAAGGAGGCTTTTAGAGATAAGATCTTGGGGAATTGTCTTTACAGCTGATGCTCTTCTCCCTGCTTCCAGGAGTGAGAGAATGTGAAAAACCTCTTAATTTTTGCCAATAAGGTATATATGCTAGAAAAAATCAAGTTGCTCATTTCACTTGCATTCCATCACTTCTTCAATATTTGTTATTTCTTCAGTTCCTTGTTTTTTTAATAGCTTAGTATATTCTGGCTATTAAAGGAAGAATATAACATTTTGTTAGTTTTTCATGCATGAGATTTGTCACAAGGTCAGGATTTATGAATCTCCTGCCATTAAAATTTATTATTTATTGTATAAAACCTGTAGCAGGTTTTGTACAATAAAATTAGAAGACCAAGGTACACGTCTGGATGATCCCTCCATATAGCTCCCAAAGAGGAGCAAAGACTTTTCAACTAAACAGCTGGAAAAATCATCTTTTAAAATATAGAAAAGTTAACATGATAAAGGAAGAGAAAATAAAAGTATTTATAAAGGCTCAACAGTAATTCAGCGTATCACTGCAGACAAATTTTGTCTTCCAGACCTGCCTGCAGCCAACCTAAAGACTTTGCAAATTGCAGTAAACTGCAACATGCTCTCTAGAAGAGCAGTTCCTGCAGTGTTTTTCTGTTTGTTGCTTCTCACAAGCCAATTCCAGTGTTCCACATAAGTTAGCACCTCTCAACATTCTGCTCTACTTTCTTGCTTACCATACCCTAGAAACTTTTACCTCCTTCAGCATCATTGCCAAGTACTAGCATGGCAAAACTAATGAAGATTTCTTTGTCCCTTCTCTCCCTGCTTGCTGCTGCAGTATTGTGCTGAGAAACTTATGCTCAGCATTGTTTTAGTGATAGCACATGGCTTATAGGGACAGCAGGGTGAAACTGCATTTTCCCCAATGCTCCAGGTAGACAGATGACAATTATTTTGTAATGGAAAAGGTAACACAGACAAGTTATTTGTGTGTGGACTATCTTTGTCCATACCCCAAGAGCAAGAAGAAGAATGAAAATTGATTCTTGCTTGTGTGCATCTTTCTGAGAGGTCATACCCTTGACACTAAATTTTTAAATTTCAGGCAAATGGAAAGAAAGCATACCTGAAAGTCCATTAGAGAGGGCTCACAGAATGGGTCTCTTGGCTGTGGTACTGCAGCAGATGTTTTTTTGAAATAAGCCCTTCTGCAGTGACAAAAAGGTTTGGTAAAAAAAGACTTAGTTTGGAAACACATGAACACATACTATACAATCATGCTCCTGAGGTACTATTTTATTTCTCTGAGACATAAATAGTATTCTTCTAATTCGAAAGTAGCTAAAAATTACATAGGCTGAATAATACAATATTATAATTTTTTTTCAGAATTTGGATGACAATAACTTATTTTCTGACTTACTAAGGCATCATAGCAAGTTGTGTTTTAAGTATGTGAAAAGGAAATGTTGTCAAAACATGGAAAAAATTTCATGTACCACCCCTCAACATTGCAGGGTCTGATGGTAGGAAAGAGGTACCGATAAAAGGCCTTGGCCTAATATTGAAAAGCATTGTGTTATATTCACCAAGTGGATAAGAAAGTTGGGAATCAGAAGTATAGAGCATACTTGAGGAACATCCAGCAGATGATTCCTAGTATAGCTCAGTGTTGATTTTCTCCCTTCCTTATCTCCTTTAAAAAGAAGCCAGAAATTTTCTGTTGGAGGAAGAAGTATTATTTTAACTATAGAATAAAAATTTTGCACAAGAAATAAGACTTACACTGTCATGCAAAGAAGAAATGTGAGACCTGCTGCCAGGCTTGGTATCAGAAACAGCATATATGATGAAGTAGATGTAAATTGTTGTGTTCCTGAAAACCAAGCAATCAAAGTGCTGGTTAGCATCACAGGGCATGAATGATTGCATGGCTATGTGCAATCTGCTTTGCATCAGGGTGTCAAACCCTCCATGAAGGGATGGATGACTTCTTTAGCTCAGACCTCATTGCCCTGTAGCATGCAAAGGAATAGAGTGGCTGAACAGTACGTGGGCTGTCCACAGGAACTAGAAACCTGAGGAACTGAGTCCTATAGAGTATTTAAATATCCAAGGTGGCAGAGAGCAACAGCAGGAAAAAGGAGATTGTAAAGTCAGGAGCAGAGATGGAAGAAGTAAACCAGCTGGTAACAGACTTCAAAAAGGTCTGCTTCATTCACTATCCCTGTGCAAGAAGCACTGTCTCCCACTATTATTGGAGAACCCTCTAATAGTAAGAGAAATGGCAATTCTTTGACTCTCTTTGTCCTAGCAAATTAATGTGCAATTATCAATGTGTTTCCATCTGTAAGCATGAAGTAAAAATAAGGTAGACAGGTAACAACTGAACAAGGTCAAGGAAAGGATTTTTATTCTTACCAAACTCCACAGGTGTACTCCACTCTCCCCAGTTTGAGCTTACTCTACAAAAGCCTGCATCTGTTGCTCTGATCTTGACGCTGTACCTTTTTCCTGAGCTGAAGCTTTCATATAGGTAGGAGTCATTTTCAGTGATTTCTGTCTAAATGCAAAATAAGTAGAATGAGATTTTTTTGCATTATTTTTCTATAATTACAATAAAATTTTATATTTTACATTTATATAATGTTTCTGTGAACAGACTAGAATGAAATAATTAGTAGAAAATATGACTTAGTAAGTTAGATTGTTTCATCTTAGCTCCCCTTGTTTGAATACTTTTGTTACTGGGTAATATGAAGATGAAATTTGCTGTATGTTTCCTTGGCTCCTTAGACTCTGCTAAGCAATGGGACTTTAGGAATAAAAATTCTTTAATGATCTGGCAGGGGTATTTTCAAAATTGAGGTAGAGTTCAATAGCCAGATTATATTTTTTTTCTGCCATCTTTATATTGGCCTAATCTTTGAGGTAATATTTTCTTGCCTTTTACATCTCAATTCTTTCCAGAAAGTATTATAAAAGAAAAAATCCCCACATTTTTTGTGTTACACAGAACCAAGATCCATATTTTTACATTTATATGAATCTGTTAGGGAGTAAAAAAGAATGTAAAATGGAAGATTTTTGTGGAGTAATATCAAAGTTCACATGTGCCGGTGTTTTCATATCAACTTTTATAAACAATAGTTTAAAACTTCAGATTTAGAAAACTTATCAAAAACAAGCATATGCAGTACTTTGAAACAGATAGTGTAAAACCAAACCAATTTGTTTGGGGGATGCTCTGATACAGAAGAAATTTCAATATTTTAGATTAATACAGACTTACTGTTTTAGATGCAGTTTTGGGGTTTTTCTCAGCATCAGCCTAGCAAAAAGGGAAAAGTTTAATTGTTAAGATTATTCTTTTGTTACTATATAATAAAGGGTCTTCTCTCATGGATGTTTGATTTTCAGAAAGAAAAATTGTATGTAGTATTTTAAGTGCCTTCTTTTAAAGAAGGCATTTAAACTGTGAAATTTAGGCTGTTCTTCCACTAAGTGGTTTTTCCTCTCCATTGATGTCCTGAAATGTTGCACCATTTCACTATGATTATAGAATTGAGCATCAAAGCACTAAACAAAAGAAAAAAAGGCTCAGGTTGAGAAAATGTTTACATTTTAATTGTTAAAACAAAGTATCTAAAATTTACAAACCAACTCAGACAATGTTTTTTCCATTGGTTTTTTGCCTGTGTATCTTTTGCATTCTTAAACATTTAATTTAGCTAAGTTATGTTTCCTTTCTTTTTTTTTTTTAATTTTTCACTGTTGGAACACAATAAGCTCACAAATATTTTGAACTTTATTTTTGAAGTATACAATATTACTTTCCATATTCATTCAAGCTTTCAAAAGGAGAGGATGAGAACAGGGTTGCATGGTGTTAGGTGTAGAAATAGGGAGAAAGAAAATGCTGCTAAATGTCACAATTATTCTTACCTTGTTTTCTATGACAATTTCATATTTGAAACAACTCATGTTCTCCACGTGACTTGTGCGAGGTGGCTGCCACCAAATTCTACATCTACGAGAAGCTTCTGTACAGTTCACTGTGACATTTAGTGGAGGGGTGAGTTTTTCTACAATGATATAACCAGAAATACTATTGATTAGTAATACTCTCTTCACTCTGTCATTTTAAAAATATAGGTAGATGTTCAAGCAACTGATCTAAAAAAATGCAACTTTAGCAGAATTTCTATATTGTTCCCATATTCTGAAGCGGGACTCCTGATTTAACATTTCAATTGAGAAGCCTGGAGCAAGAGCTGCAACAGTAAGGAAAACTAAAAACACAAGCCATTTATTACATTTTACTGAATTCAGCATATGATTTCTGAAGGTTTAGTTTTATTTCTTGGATTTAAGGGTTTTTTTTAAATACTATATTCAAATTAAACAGATTTTTTTTTTATTAACATTCTTACATTAAAAATGGGAGTTTTGCTCACAGCATTAAGGTAACTGTTTCTTTTCACTATGTGGATGAATAGCATTGCTATCCATATTAAGCAATAATAAGAGATAATAAGAGATAATAAGACCAACATCTAGATAGTCCCCCTCAGGGATCCTTAGCTAGTTAATTCTAAAAGATGACACTTTTCTCTCAGAATAAATATTTGATAGAAATGTTCAAAATTTTCTGACCTATGATTCCAGATTGTTTCTCTATTCATTAGTTTTTGTCCATTCTTATACTTTAGGGCTGAGAAAAAGTGAAAAAAAGTCAAAACTATTATGGGGAGAAATATTTTTTTAAATGTATGCTTTTTCCCAGAGATTAATTCTTCATTCTTTTAAGATATAACTGGAAATTAAATTTAAAAAAATGCTTACCAATTTTGTATAGCTTTATGTAATCCTCATATGACTGAATGCTTTGTCTGCTTCTGGACCCATTTACCAGGAAATAAGGACGGTTATCTTTTATTGTCACATTTTGAAATCGACATCCTATGTGCCTTCCATGGGTATCTGTGATGTAATTTTGGCATTCTGTGACATTTTCATTCCTTTACAAGAAATATTGAATCAATAAAACATTGACAATGTCACATGTCCAACCACAAATCAAAATTCCCAATATTCAAGCAGACCTACTTACTTAAAGGACCCCCAGTACAGGAAATATTGGGTGTCTTCTGTAGCAGTCCTGCCTACATGCCAGGTGCAATTCATGAAGGAAACATTAAAAATGACACAGGCAAAGTTTGAAATGGCTGTTCCATTCATGCCTGCAAACACAGAAAGAATATATATTTGTCACTTGCATATGGTTATTTGCTTAAAAAATGGTAGGACCATATTCTTATTAGACTTTTCTGTGAACACTGATGCAAAAACCATTTTCGTTTCTCTATATTGTACTTATCCTTCTGAACTGCCTCCTGTATTATCTGATGATGATAGTGAAATACATCTGCAAGTATGTTAATGTCCTCTGAAGCATACTTTATTTCAGACACAAATAACTCGTTTTCACATATTTTACTATCTTTAGATATATTTTAAATGTTTGAAATTCTTTTCATGAATGAGGTAAGATACTTAACTGAAATGTGACAATTATGATTGCATGCAAATGCATAACAATCCACTGTTTCAAATACCTAGAGTGTTTTCATTTATTTGTTTGTTTGTTTATGTCTATTTTGCCAACTTAGATTATCTCCATCTCTTGGGCAGACATCAGAAAAATGTAGGCACCTGAGCTTCAGAAAAATATCAGAGAGAAGAAAATTTGGCTCTGCAACCATTTGTAGTTACCAACATTACTAGCAGGGAAGGACAAGATCTCACCTTTGGGTCCTGAGCCCAAGAGAATTTTTACTTTGATTCAGTCATTCTTCAGTTAAAAAATGCATAAACTGTTGAATCTTAGACATAATTGACCAGATACTTTATAAAAGATGTTAAATAACAAACTTGATGTTGGAAATAAAAAATATTAAAATTTTTTAAAGAGTAATTAAATTACTTTAACCTTTCCATCTAAGTCTGAAGATGCTGTTAGGTGTGAGGTGGAGTTTGTCTTTCCTAAACCTACCAAAAAGCAGTATAGATGCTCACAGGGGAACCAGTAATTCTATACTGCCTTAACACTGCCTAGAAAAAACCCCAAAAAACAGCTACTTTAGGCCAGTTTATGCAATCTAGTCTGGGACAAGATGAATGAAGGCTTCACCATATTTACTTTTTGCAATGCACCAAAAATATAGCCCAGAGTAACCTCTCTAATTCTGAGCTATCCACCTTTGTCAGCTAAATCCAAGAGGATCCATTCCTTTCCTTTCTTACATCATCTGGAATTCACATGTAATTACTAAACAAAAAAACTGCCTGTATTATTTTTCTCAACTGAAAATTTATTATTAAAATGTCTTTTTCTCCTCATTCTTATATCTGTGCAAATATCAGAGCTGCTTATCTTTAGAAAAACAGTTGCAGCAGACCAGTACTATTTTCCCCATAGAAATGTTTCAAACTTCCTTCCACAGCTCAAATAGATCCTGTGCAGATAATTGATGAAACTCTTTAGGAAAGTCAAAGTATTTCTACGTGAAGTTGTTTCCTTTCTGTACTGTAGTTTATAAAGTTTCTATGAAAATTGGCTACTGCTAGACTCTGTGCTACAGCACAAGTTGTTTCTTGGAGAAGCCTGAACCCTAACACCCTTCCACAGGGGACAGTCATGTCAGGGATTCAAAAGCTGAAATGCTGTTGCAGTGTCTACTCTCATCTAGATTGATTGGAAAGGTGATTAGATGAGAATAAAAACTGTCCAGTAACCTGCTGATTATGAGTAATGCAAAGCCATATATTTTATCATATTTTGATCCCACTATGATTTTTATAGCCAATGAGAAGGAAGGTTTGTAACTTAAAAAAAAAAAAAACAAAAACCCAAAGCTTATACTTTGTTTTAATATGACTCTATTTTGTTAAGGGAAAATCTGTGTTGAGTATAGTACATTAAACTAGACCTCTGAGGTTCATTTCCCAGCTTTGCTCCTAAAAGATTTTGAAAGACATTACTGCCAGTTGGAAAATATGAAATGGAATTCCTGCTTCCATGTTGGATGTGATATGAGGGTAAGATTATGTCTGCATTCCTGCAGCTTTTTCAGGAAATTGTGTATGTGAAATCTAAAGTATTAAAATCATGAAAGAGAAAAGACACTTCCATTCTACTGGTGCCTAAATGCAGTATTTCTAAAAGAGTTCACTCTGTTTAGTAATTTTACTCTATGGATGAAAAGACCTAAAATCAAAACATTTCCAATGTGACTGTGTTTTCAAGAGACAGTAAAACAGGCTCTCCTCACAGTAACTCAGGCTCTCTCTCACAGTAATTCAGATTTAACTTAACAAACAAAATACTACTATGTGGATTGCTAGAAACAGCAAATTTTAAGTTATAACCGCACAAATATTTTCACATTGTAGAAAAAATATGCCATCAAAATATTGGCTAAGACATTCATCAGAGGAAAGCAGGCATTTGCTATCAGGTAGTTTCTATCCAACCCTCACAGTTATTTAACATTAAAACTAGCAGAAATGACAAAACTCCGTATTCTCCGTATTTCTTTCCTAGCTTCTTTGGAGTACAATAAAGGAGAAATAGAAAAGAAAATAGAAGAGAAAACCAGACAATACTAAACCTACCTTGTCCTTGAAAACCTGTTTCCTGTGGTGCTTACAGTAATAGAGAACAAGAAGGATAGAAACTATGACTTTGCCTTGGTGTATTTCTGCATGTTTTGACAGTGTGATCTCATTGCCTCATTTCCCTTACCCTCATTTCCGTTAAACCATGGGGAGCAGCAGGATCCCTCCTGGCCTTGGGACAAAAGTCAGCATAGAGGGACAGTCTCTTCATTACTTGATTCACATAATTTCCAGTAATTTGTCACACATTTTTCATATAAATGTTTGCACAAGGCACCACCTGAAAGATAGATGAACCTGGGTCTTCCTTCTGGCTCGGGTGCAAGTCAGCTATGATTGCTTCAAGCCATGCCTCTGTTTTCTGCTTCTTGCCCAGGGATGCTGCCTGGTGCAGGAGTATCAGCCCTCTGCTCAGGTCTGCAGAAGGGCTGCTCCCAGCTTCGCGCTAGCCAGCCTCATTCCCTCTAGGTGGGTAACAAACCATGTCACCGGGCTTGACAGCCTTCCTGCTTTGCATCCACATTTTTCTGGCTTGGGTGAATTCAATGCACAGATCAAGAAAAGTTTCTGTGTGTATGAAATGTCCTGAGTGTAATAAGCAACAGTATGTCACTTGTCTGTGCTGGTGTCCTGGAAATGAGAAGCACAGAACCTGCCTCTTCATGTACCCCATAGTACAGTCTGAGTACAGAGCCCCATCTTCTTCATCTTTAATATTTTTTACAGAAAAATGAAGTTATTAAAGTAGAAAACAACATTTAAATCTCATTATTTATAATGTTCACTGAGTGCACTGCTTTTCAGTGTTATATATCACTGCAAGACTGGTAAATCCTATCAAATCTGTCCTCCTTCTGTTTGTCTGTGTGTTGTACATCTTCACTCCTATCAGTCTTTGTTCTTGTTGTTTTTCTGGGCAGAGAAGGAATAGGTAGGGGATGGTTATTGAGATATTTCCTCTTCTTTACGTCTCAATTCCTCAATTTTATTCACAGAGTAAGCAGCAAGACACTATCGTGTACCCTGCTATGACATTTCATTTCAGGACCTGCAGAAGTAAGGACTTCTGATTGCTGCTCTGTAGAGGAATTGAAAGAAGTCTGCTGGAGCACTGTAATAATGCCGAGACTTTTGTAACTACTCAGTTTCTCTAATTCTTGAAACTGGACCCTCTTCTGTTCTCAGAACAGAATTATTCTTGGAACTCTGAGTCCTAGTACTAGAGAAGCTGGGTGATGGTGTAACTGCTACAGTGAATTAGGTTACTGGAAGCTGAGCTGGAATGAAAGTCTTAATTAATTTTCAAGTAATTTTTCTTAATAAATTCTTTCATACAGATTGAAAAAGTTGGAATCTTCAATATTTATACAGAGGAAACAACATTCTATCAGTTTCAGTGTTGGCAATTTAATTAATTGTATGGAACGTAAGACTTCATGACTATACCCAAGATCACCTCTGCAGAGGATTTGGGGTACTACACGGGCATCCCAGTCTTGTCCATTAGAGTTTCATAGCAATGTTTGACCTAGACATGGATGACTTCACCTAGCCAGGCAACCTCATGATGAAGTTCTCCTTAGCTGCCATGCAGTCTGAAGGATGATTTGATTTGGTCAATGAAAAGGAGGGGAGTTGCACGTCAGGGTAATCTAAACGCCTCCTTTTCAAGACCAGCACATTTTACCACAGACTTTTTGGGTCAATCTGTATTCTTTTAAAAACCAGAATAACTGTACAACTTTTATATTAATAGCTTTGTAGCCTTTAATTTAAAACATAAGAATTCCACAATTTGCATTTAGTCTTTTTTCATAGCTAATTCCAAGAGTGAATATTGCAGTTATAGTAATCAAGAGGTTAATAATCAAAATAATATATTTGCTTAATTTCTGATTTCTTTGCTCTGGTTTAATCTATTTTAAACCACTCACCTTTTATGTGAGGTATCTAGAAACAGGAAGGAAAGTGCAAGCAGAAGTTTGTTAGATATGAATTTGTCTATAAAAGGACCAAAGAGCTCCAAACACAGCACCTCTCAGGACAGGGCTATCCAGTAGATACGCTTGGCAGCTCTGTTCTGGATATTACAATACCTGAAAGCTGAATTAAAGCTCAGGTCCTCACTGTGTGGGGATGATGCATCCAGACATTTGTTTTAGTTGACAAGTATTAGTTTTTCTCCCTGCTTCCTTTACTTTCTTGATTTAGCATGCTTGTACTAGATCCTAGGCTACCATCATGTGGCCACTTTGAGAATTTTCCCAAGTAACAGAAACAAAGGCTGATTACTCACTGAGCCTGGAAAGCAGCAAGGCACTGCCTGCACACAAGATGAAAGCCACTTGCCTATTTCTGAGGGCATAATTTTCCTTCTTGATGGCACTCAGTCATCCTTTATTTAGAAATTCTGTTCTTTGTTTTGTGTCTGTTTTACTCTGCTTTTATTCTCCCCCCCCTCCCCGTAAACACTGAAAAAACACACTCTAATTTCAGAAGGAAAATTTTTCTGTAAGTAGCAGCCTTGGGTCAATCCATGCCTTAAACTCTAAATCACATTTCTACCCACACATTTCATAAACTCAGTTTCAGATCATCCCCATGTAAATCCCTTCTGTAAGTCCTCTGATATGGTCCCCCTCAACAGCCTTGCCTCTAGGTTGGAGGGACATCAGTTTGACACATGGATGGTTAGATGGCTGGATGGGCTCATCCGAAGAGTCAGAGTCAGTGCTGCAATGCCCAAGATGAAATCAGTAACAAGTGCTGTCCCAAAAAGGTCCATGCTTGGTTGAGCACTATTTCACCTCTTCAGCAGCACCACAGCCAGTGGGATCAAGGGCACCCCTCAGTGAGTTTGTGGATGGCACCAGGCTGAGTGGTGCAGTTGTTGCGTTAGAAGGAAGAGATGTTGTCCAGAGGGAGACTTGAGGCTTGACAGTCTTGAGGAGTAGGCTCATGTAAACCTCATGGAATTAATAATATCCTGCTCCTGAGCTGGGGCAATCCCCAGCTCTGTGAACAGTTTGCTTAGAGAAGCTGTGGATGCTCCTTCATTGGAGGTGTTCAAGATCAGGTTGGGGGCAGGGTTGGACTAGACAGTGTTTGAATATCTCTTCTAATTGAAACCATTCTTAGATTTTGGTATTTTATAAAATATGATTGCAGTAAACACTCTCCAAAGCATCTGAGTTAGTATTTCAGACTGAGACTCAGATATGGAAACGTCTGTTTCTATATATTTGCAGCCGTCAGGGTAGGAACAGATGTCCAGGTCACCCAAGGCTATACTGTGAAGGAAAAGTTTGCACCAAGTAAAGGTACTTAGAGTAGACTCATTTTTATTCATGCAATAATAGAAATAGTAATTTTAAAGAAACAACGTGGCTGATATATTCATTGCAGAACCAAACTGGTTTATTTGTCAGAGCACTTTATCAGGCAATAATCCACATTGGAGTTGGAGTCTACCACAATTTGAAACACAAATCCAGTCTCCAGCCAAAGTGGATATTTATTGTGGTGTTAACATTTCACCTTAGGCTTTTTCTTGATGTACAACAAATTGTCTAAAAAGTGGAATATTGGAAATAGTTTTGATAAGGACAGTGGGGCAGAACAGCACTTTCCTCACTTGATAAGGACAGTAGAAGAGAATAACCGTTGTTACCTTGTTGTTGTATTTCATATGTCTAAAGTCCCATACTGTTGCAAATCATATTTCTAAAGTCCCATACCTTCTCAGCAATATTTCTTGGTGGCAGTTCTTCACAGCTTCTGCTTGTTGTTGCTTCTTGGCAAGGGCTCCTTCCAGGCTCTCCCTGACTAGCCAAGCCTAGCCCCTTTTATCCCAGTTATCTTCATTAGCTACAGCTGCTGCCCAGTTAAGGACATCACTGCTGCAGCCCATCAAGAACAACTGGGGCTTATCAGGGCAAGGCCTGTATACAGATATTCAAATACAATACAGATATTTTACTAGGACTCCTACTATAAATAACATCTTACTCTTATCAAGGACAGTAGAACAGAAAAACACAGCCTTGAAGAAATAGATAAAGGGTATAACTTAAGCAGACAGAAATCATGCAAAACGCAAGGAGGATGCCAGCTCAGCTCTGCAAGGCTGACAAAGCAGAAGTTATGCAAGGCAATGATATTGTGCTTACTCAAACGTGGGGACTGAGGAGCAGCCACCTACAAAGGACACCAGGCATTGAAGACAGAGCCCAAAGAACAACATTAGGGGTGTGATTATATAAAATAAAATCAAGGAGGTGGGGATATCTAATGAATACGGAATCAGTGTGCATGGTACAATCTCTGTTCACCTGATGCTCTGCATACTTGATTAGAGGAAATATCCTCGGGGTGACCAGTATGCTGCAATAAAGAATGGCTGCTTTCTAATACTCAAAACTGTGCTAGAAAGTTTCTATCCAGCCAATTTCTGTATCAGATTAAATAAAGGTTTTTAGCTACAGATATTGTTAGTTCCTAGTCCTAGATTCTATTTTAGTAATTTATTTAATTTTAATATTTAGTATTTTTTCCAGAATTAAAGCTCCATACAGTGGATGGTAAACAAGACTTCAAAGATGGGATTAATTTCTAAAGTGTAGATTAAAACTGCATATTGTATTCACTTATAATTTAGTTACAAGATTCCATGCTAATTTTAAACTCTGTGAAGAGAAATGGATTCTTTCTGGGTGAAAATGAACAGGGTGAGGAGCGTGCTGTTTTATCAGAGTGTATTTATTTTAATTGAAAATAATGATAGCTGAATTTGTGTAGATAAAAATATCCTAGACTGAAAATTCTTTATTACAGAATTCCTTTGCCTTTCAAGTTACAGTGACATTTACTGGATTGTTCCTAGAAAGATGATATGCATCAGTCTGAAACTGTGGTTCTACAGCACATAAGTTCTTGCATTTCTTTCCCACACAGTATTGTACTCTCTCTCAGAGAGAATTGTGCTAAAGTCACTTCCAGTCTAGGCTACTCTGAGTTTTGTGTGCGAAAATATTAAGGAAGTAAATAAATTATGTGCTTCCTCTGCCTTTCTGTATTTCGTAGCAGACTTGGGCTAATCATGTTCTAGTAGTGAAGATTTGCATTTGAGCTATTTTATTCTTAGATGTACCTCATTCATTGATTCATTGTCGAAGTTTGTGAGATACACTATCCAAGAAAATTCTGCTTTTCTTTTTTTTCAAGTCTTTTAAACAACTATTTGCCCTGCATTTTTCAATTTGTTGTAATTCCTATGAGATTTTTAGAAAATATACAGTGCTCTTAAAACCCTAAATATTGAATAGCTCTTAGCACGCTTTCCACCCATATTGAGAGCAGCCACTCTATTAAAGCATCTCGGGTTTTAGCTGTAAAGGAAGCAGAAAAGATCCCTGTCTGCAATCAATCTTTGCCACATTGACACGTCCTTTTCAGGGTTAGCAGCCTTCTTTACTGACCTGTTGATCACAATTTTTCCTAATTTGGCTAGTCTCTTTGTTCAAAGGACAGGTACAAAACTCAGCCATGTAATCAGAGGTCTGATCTAATGGGAGATAATCAATGTTAGTATCTCACCCAGCAGAAGGGATGGCTCTGAGAGAAAAACACCTCTTTAGCAAGTTCTCCTGAAGGTATTGGTAAACCTACATGAGATAAGGCAATGGCTTTAAATTGAAAGATGGCAGATTTAGATTGGATAGGTTTGAAGAAATTCTTTCCTGAGAGAGTGGTGATCACTGAACAGGCTGTCCATAGAGGTTGTGGGCTCACCACTCCTGGAAGCGTTCAAGGCCAGTTCGGTTGGGCCTTGAAGCAACCTGGTGTAGGGGAAGGTGTTCCTGCCCATGGCAGGGGGAGGAACAAGATGGTCTTTGAGGTCCTTTCCAACCCAAACCATCCTATGATTCTGTGATTCCTCAGAAACAAAACCTTGTTAAAATAAGGAGCAATGGTTTAAAAGGAAGATAAACATTTAGCCACACACACTTGCCAGATAAAAATGAAGTGGAAGTGGCTAAATTAGTGTGACTCAGCCTAATGCAGGGAACAGTTTAAAGAGTGATGACAATCCTGAATCAGCAGCGCAAACATGTGAACTCTGATGTCAATAGAGCTGGTGGAACTACCAGCATGATGAAGTGCACTGGTAAGGATTGGGGGAATAAAAAGTGATCTCTGCCCTTTAAGCCCCATTGATCAGTCAGATCTCCGTGACTGAAGGGGCAGAATCTGACTGATTTACCAGTTAGCTGATCTGACTGCAAGCAGGGAGGTGAGTAAGCTGATCTGTGGGAAAAGGGAAGTAACACTGGACAGAATGTGGGAAAGGATTTGAAAATGTTAAGGCAAGCTTGATCCATAGTGGAAGCTAGAGTTTTGAGAAATCATCTCAGAATGAAGAGTATGTCACACTGGGACTCCCCAGAACACTAAATGGGGAATTATATATATAAGCTTCACAGTTGAAGCAGCATCACAGAGGGTTGCATTCTCTCATCTTCTCCATCAGAAAAGCATGTGTCCTTCCTGGGGCACTGAAAACCATGGATGGACTGAAACCACTGTGAACCTCTGCCATAGGTAAGTCCTAACAACATTCCTTTTTAAAATGTCAGCACAATTCACTCCCTTCTCTCAATTTTCCAGAGGCAGGAACCCTCCCTCATTTCTCTGTGCTGGACCAGCCTTCCTCTGTCTGACAGATTTAAACCCAGGTTCTCCTCCACCTTCATTGTTTTTTTTTCAATCCTCAAGCAAAAAATTTTATTTTAGTCAGAAAAATCAAGTACCCTCCACTGAGATACTGAAAAATAACTTCCACTCTGCACTCACAAGTTATTTTGAAGCACAGGTGCAGATTTCAGATGGCTCTCAAATATTTCTAAAATGTAGAATAAAACAGATTTATTAACTGTGTAACATTTTAGGACTTTATCAAAATATTTCCTGGCTATTGTTTTAGTGATGACAAGCAACAGTGTCTTTAGATAGGTCAATCTTTTCAGTGAGAATATAGTTGTTTCAAAGCTCATTGCTGTTACAACCCACCCCAGAAGAGATGAGGGTAAACCAGTTTTTTTTGAGGGGGCAGATAAGAGTAAAGTGACACTGACTGGTAGATTAATAAAAATAGAAATAGAAATAGAAATAGAAATAGAAATAGAAATAGGGAGGGTTTATTTTAGAACAGTTTGTGTTAGGGAGGGCACAGGACGTGGTAAGAGCACTATCCCACCTCACACCATCTGCTTCTTATAGGCCTCTTCCCTTACCTGGCTCAAACCCCAGCTTGCAGCCTCTGGTGGTGCTAGTGCACCCTCTCTGCACCTGGATGATTACCTTGAGCATGGTCAAGGTAATCAAAGCCCCTGAAGCTTTTGCGAATGGCCCATTGTTTTGAGTCATTAACCATTTTAACATTCCAGACTCTCAAATCTGCCTTTCAGTGGGCTTTCTTTCTCAGTGTGTTGGCCCTGAGCAGAGGCTGAGGTACCACAAGACCTCAATGGAAGAATTTGTATTAATGAGCTTCAGATTAGTAATAAGGAGTTTGAACAAGCACAATTATCAATGTTGACCAATAATTAGTACTGATGAGTGTGCCTAGAAATGTATCTTTCTGTAAAACAGAATGAATTTCTGAATATCTCTCTGGGTGAAGTGACCAAGAGAAATTATTTTCTTAGATGGTTCAGTTGTGAGGAAGCTGACATGTTTTGAAACTGAGCAAAAGCTGTTCCACAAACAAGCAGTTTACTTACTTTCACTTGGCAGATGGATAGACGTTTTCCCTCTGCCTCTCTCTGATGAATTTTACATCACCAGACTGTTTGGCTGAGAGTCAGTTTTCTTTCAACTGAGTGTTAAATGCTGCTCTTCACTGCTGTGCTCTTGGGCAGATAGAGTTTGGTAGGGAGGAATGTTGCAAGGGTAAGGGAATTCTTCCTAGAATGATGGCTATGGCAGGTGGACAGCCTTTTTTCTTCGCCATGTTTGGTTCTATAATGGACATTGACATCCTTGTCTTCACTGAGAATGCCATCTGCTCATATAAGTTGTTGTATTTGGTTAGGCCATAAGCACCCTATATGAGCACTAGATGTTTTATTTAATATCACAAATCTAGACAGGAAGCAGATTTTTAGTGACTACTTGTAAATTAATAGACACTTTGCCAGTGCCAGTCCTAGTTCTTGATGGTGGCATTATTAGGAAAATTGAGACCTAAAGTTTAAAAATGTTGTAGGGAGTTTTTTTGAGTACCTGAAATGTTTTCTGCATACCAGCAGGGGAGGGAAATAGAATGAATAATTTGGAAAGAAATTCTTATATTAATTGTATAGAAGCAGCATGGAGACAACATTGATTCATGAAAGGAGTAGAATGGAGAAATTTTTTCTTGTTTAGCATCTCTTTTTGTTTTTTTTTTTTTTTTTTTTTTAAATTTGCGTGGTTTTAAAGGTTTTATCCTAACAGGAAGAGCAGACATTAACTATTCTGCTGTCAGCACTTGAATATGTGATCAGGAATAGTTGCACAAATTAATAATCAGGTGATGATATATATGTTCTGAAGTGCCTAGGAATTTTCTCTGTATTAGGCTATGTTTCACCAGTTCTCTTGAAATAATACAGAAGGATCTCTTCCTAGAAATATTCAGGATGCATAGCTATTGTTCTAATGATAAAAGATAAATCATTCTTTCAAGCCTTATTGTCTTAGGCTGCTTGTAGTCACAACTATTGTGATGCATCAGTAGTCTGACCATCACCCCAGAGGAAATTTGTGTGCATAATGAGACATCAGCTTCTGACCAGTGTTGAGTTTTTTTATGTAGTTCATTAAATTTAAAATGGAAATGACAGAATAGTAGCAATTAGCTATTTCAGATATATCTGGTGTGATTTGAAAACTTGTACAATCTTTCTGTGCCTCAATTCTTCACTCAAGAAAGATTAGGGATCTGATTTTTTGCGTTCATGCCTTCCCCCATCTCTCCCATTAAATGCAGTGCATATCCTAAGGCAGGTGTTAAATGGTCTAGTCTGATGGTTTTGTACTCACAAACCTTACAGCACTATTCTTATAATTGAAATATTTCACTGATTCCTCTAGATTAACCAAGGCCAAACATGGCTGTATAGTATTGCACTCCTTTATAGGACTCTTTCTCACCCCAATGCAAATGATGAACTAAGAAATACCCTACAGCGAACCTGAAACCTGCACATTCTCTCATAAATCTCTGCCTGTAGCATTCAACAGAAACTGGAACAGAGGCATTGGATCTAAGGCTGACTTTCACTGTCAACAGCTGGCTACTTGTTGCAGTTGATAATTTTCAGAAAACAAAGAGATGTCTCCTCCAGGAGATCTCAAGCCTCACTGTGGTGTATGTACATACACATAGTTTGAAAAGTATTACAAAATAATCCATGACAAAAGAAATGTTACATTTTGAGACTGAAAGGCAGAGCAGAAGGCTGAATGACAATTGCCATCCCTATTATATGAAACAGAAACATGAGATCAGATTTAAAGCAGAACTAAGATACCCAGATGGTGGAAATTTAGCCACTGCAGTAGAAAGCTGTGATTTCAAAATTCCCTTCTGTTAACAAGCAGTATCACTTTCCGGACACCCCCTGCTATCCTTCAAGCCTGCCTCACTAATCCTTTGCAGTGAAACATGTTAATAACAGCCCAAATTTCTGAAACTTCATTTTCACTTCAGTACAAAGCAAACTATGAGTTTTTCCCTCTTCCTCTCTTGGTGTAAACAGAGGTGGAACCCAAGAGCCCCCCAAATATCCCCAGCACATGATTGCAAATGCTAGTTCTGTTGACATAACAAACTAGACTGCAGGGACTGTGACAAGGGAAAGACCTTGTCCTTTAGTCACAAAGACCTTGTCCTTTAGTCACAAGCTTGAGACTTCTCTGGCCCCACACAGGGTTCAGAGGACTGAGACAGAAGGGGCTGTCAAGTACTGAGCACTGCTCAGAGCGCAGGCTTTATGGAGTGTGAGCAGTCCTTCCTTTCCACAGGCACCTAAACCCTGCTGAGGTAACTGCAGAGTGCACTGGCTTTATGGATATTTTTAATTACATGACTTGCTGTTTTGATCAGCCCAAATCCACACGTGATTCCAATGCATCCCTCTGATGGACTGAAACTGTAACACAACTCACTGTGAGAGTCTATTAAGGATGGAAAAAAGGTGCTGAGTTTCTGCCATTCCTGCTTTCCTGAATAAATCAACAACATATGAAGATTTGAAAAATAAAATAAAAATATTTATTTACTTAAAATTTTAAGAGAGCTCCAAAAAATGTGTGCAAAGTAATTAACTTCTTTTCTCTGAAGTCAGTAATGGCAGTGAGTTATGGTGTAAAAGAAGAGGAAGAAACATATTGCAATTGTTGAGGTGCTACCTGTACTTAATTCAAAGTACAAACCACACCTTAACCAGACAAAATCTGCATGTTTTTCTAATAAACAGCAGACACAGGGGAATAAAGTTTTCTACATTTTAAAAATTGAGTACTGGGCTTTTGGTCAGGTTTGCCACTATTAGCATTGGATTTGAGATTCCAAGTCACACTCTTCTCACTTAAATAAAACACACTTCTAAATATAGTCAGAGTTCTCCAGAAACATTTACCTTCCTTTATCTTAGTTCATCATTAGAAAAATGTGGGTTTTGTACATCCCCACCATAAGATCATGTCTGATTAACACCAGAATAAGGAAGCAATTGGCTTAAAGCACTTGAGGTAAAGTTGGTTTAGCTTTACCTTGAATTTTACTATCTAGCTTTAACAAAAAAACCCAAACCAAACAAAAAAAACCCCAAAACAAACCCCACAAAAACAAAAAAGAAACAAAAAAAAAACCCACCAAAAAAAAAAAAAAAACCAAAAAAACCCCCCAAAACATGGACCTAAACATATCACCTTCTAATCTAAGATCAAGATTAGCTTATTGAATCTATATATGACATCTTCAGTGTCATGCTTTTTATAAGCTACAAGAACATAAAATTTGATGGGTGATTGGTTGATGATTTATGATCATGGTTTGTATTTTTGTTTGGTTTTTTGGGGGGGTCAGTTCTGGAGTTAATTCTATGTTTGTTTGGGGGGTGGTTATGGAGTGATGATGACAGTTGGTTATTGTTTTTGATACTAGGAAATATAGAGAAATATCTGACTAGATATAAGTCAGAGTAATCACTGTCAAAAATATTTTATTGAAACAAAGAGGCACCCAAAAAACAAAGCAGCTGTTTTTAAGACTTTACTATTAACAACCAAAAAAATTTAGTTGATCTTCTCTACAACATTTCTATAGCTGGATTTTTTTGTTTGTTCATTTGTTTGTGTTTTCTTTGAAACATACATTTTTAACACACATACTGAAAAAAATAAAACTATTTCCATACATAACCGTAACAGCCTCTGCCTGGGATGAGAGTGAAGATATTCAGGTTCCTAGCACTTCACTGAACAAGCACTGAAGGTGTTTTATGGGATTCTTCCATTTTCAGCATTTCTCTGCTGTGTCCAGTACCTAAGGATGGGGAAAAGCAAAGAAGAAGAGCTGGTTTCCGTGCTCTGGAAGGGATCACACCAGCTAACAAATGATAAAAAATATTTTACTTGATCTCTCAGCCCTTTACAGAAAGGATTGTGAAATATTTTGTCCAAATTTGGCAGTTTTTGAAAAGGTAATAAATAATGCAGTCTTGACACCTTAAGTTCATTTTTGCATCAAAACCTGGGGTCAGATCCTTAGTGAATAAACTTTTTGATGTGAACAAGGTGTCATATCTGTTCCAAGCCAAAATACAAAAACAAAAATCCCCCCAAAAAAACCAAAAAACCCAAACAAAAAAAAAAAAAAACCAAAATCACCACATTTTTTATCCATTATTGCCCCTCCAAATTCAGCTTAACATGGAAAGCTGGAATGCAAAATATCAGTGTGTATGAACAAAATTGTTGATTTCAAGCCCACTTATTATCAAGTCAGTCAACTCCACCAAAAATGACATTCATAAATTGTCGGTGTGCCTTGCAATTGCAATTTGCAACTGCAAATTAACTTACTTTATAACAAAGCCAGTTAAAAGGAAAATTTCAGAGACCAGGCTGGGCAAACCTTCAGACATGAAGAGTTAAACATACAGTCCTACCTCTTCAAGATGCAACATTTATTTGTTCTTTTTCCTGATTAGTTCTGTGACTTTTATTTTTTTTTAATTTGCTACAAGCTAAAAGATACATATCAGCCACTAAAAACCAGCAGAACAATGGCAGGTAGGGTAGGATCTTTCTGGGATTTTAATTTCATAGGTCACACTTGAACTGTGTGATTTAATTTCTTCTTTAATCTGACTTCTTCTTAAAAGATAAAAGGTTATTAAAATACATAAAAAAGTTTTGAAACCTTTCTCTTCCATATACAAAAAGGGGAAAGTAGTGGCAGCTTTGACTTCTGGGTTGGTCATGCAGAGATGTGTCTCCTTAGAGGTCCGAAGGCCTCGGGGAAGGTTCCAGGCAGTGTTTGCTTTATTCAGAGGTGTGCTCCAGCCCCTCAGTGGGAAGTGGCCCTTGCAATGGGCTTTTCTGAGGGAGTGCCTTGTGAAAAGGGAAGTCTCCTAAATCAATTTCTCGCTGTAGTCCTAAACCAAGACGTTCTCCAGTGCTGATCTGTCCCACTTCTCAGACCAAGATGCATAGGTACCCAGGGTTTAACAAGCATTAAAATTGAGGTAAGTTTTGAAAAAAATAATGTAAATGGTACATTTGACTCTTCAGCTACCAAGAGATTTAAACTTTATTTGACCTATATTGCTTATTTCATCATTCATCGATCAATTTCTACATTTTTTACTATAAAATACGGGATAGGGGTGGGGAGTGTTGAAAACCTGACAACCTTTAATTAAGTCTAAGTTTTAGGTAATCTTAATCAGGCAAACAGTCACAGTGATTCCCTTCATCTAAAACTGTGCATTAGAACAATGAATAAAAGATTTCATTGTTTAATTGTTGAATTTACTTTCCAAATATGGCATAATACAATTTTCAAGACCACCTGAAATTGTCTTTTTTTGAAAATTTTACAATTTATTTTTCAAAGAAAACATATTTATATAAAAACTATTTCTTAAAAAATTAACTTTTACATTTAGGAAGATCTAATAATCAGCCCCAGAAACTTTTCAAAAATAGCTTTATTCAAACACACATATAATGCAGATTTAAAATTTAATAGTTTCATGTTCTGCCACTTGAACTAACAGCTCTTAAGTTTTATGAAACTTGTTTTAGCTATTTTAATTTTCCTTTCTCTGTCTGCTTCCCAAATTCAGCAGGTGGGTTTTGTACAAACAGCCTCTGCAGCTGCAGTGGTGGATCAGCTGGCAGCTCCTGTCAGTTCTATTCCCTTTCTCTTACTCCAGCAATGCACTACTGTACACCAGACATTGCTGGGCATCATATTAGCTGTAGCTGAAGCTCAGAAGTAAAAGAGATGGAACAAATTTAAAAAAAAAGGTAAAATACATATAGTATTTTTTTTAAAGCCCCATTTTTGACAGGACATGGCTTGAAAAGAATTTGGGGTTTCCTGTTTGTTTGTTTTTTTGCATTATTGTTGTTTTTCTAGAAGATTTAGATTGTTGAGATAATTTCTGTCCCACTAGATTAACTGGACTGTCTGCAGTTTTGGCTAGTTTTGGCATATTTGGCTAGTATGCATTTTTTCAGAGACAAAAGAGCCAGACAATATTATTAGAAAAAAATTGTCAGGCAATGAATTTTATTTTGCACATCATGGACTGATTTCAGCACCATATGCTAACTCAAACCTCTTTGTAACACAGGATGAGGAGCACAAAGTCCTGTCTGCATATGTCTGAGAAGAAATGTTCTGCCTTTCAACTCATCTATGTTGGCATAAATGAAAATACTTGTTCTTTGACAAGTTGTGAATCAAAAGCTTTTTTTATATGGACAGGTTTTGTTCCCTCCTGGTCACTTTGGGTGCAATTATGCTGCAGCGCTTTCACTTTACTGTTTTTTGTGGACTAATTAATTGTATATAAACATAAGAAATACCCTGTGGGGTCAGCCCAGCTGTTCTTCTGCCGTTCTGCCTGCAGCAGTGAGAACAGGAGAGGTTACTCAGAAATAATCCCCAACTCTGGCCACCTCCTGCAGCCCATTCCATAAGCATTCCCCCAGCACCTAGAGCTGCTGAATTAGGGCTGTGAGCTTGTGCATGCACCTCTAATAGTTTTTCTGGTAGCTTTCCATGTACCTGTTTTCCACGCCTGTCCCTGGCGCTGTTTGCAGCCTGCTCTCCCGGTCCAGCCTCGCAGCGCCGGTGGGACAAGGTGCCTGTGTTCACTGCACACTGAGGGCAGAGGCGCCTCTTAGTCCTGCACTAAAGGCACTCCTGGGAGCAGCTCACCTTGGGGAAACAGCACTGCTCTCACCTGAAATGCCTTTCTTTGACTCAGGTTGGTTGGCTTTTTTCTAAGTTTTTTCAGACCTTAAAAGTCTTGATTGTCTGCCCCTGTGTGTCCTGTCTCAAACCATAAATGCATTTATATTGCTGCACAAATTATGTCTATTTTTGTTTCCAACACCAACAGTTGTTGCTACTGTAAGATTTATTTTGTTCCTTTTCCTGTTCCACATCCCCTTTTGACGTGTGTTTTTTAAAAAAAATCATGTTAATATAAACCACAGGTATTTTAATTTGCGTAGTGTTTTCCATCCTCATTTTCCATTTCTGCTAATTTAAATAAAGTACTTACATGTTCCTGGGACTGTTTTTGATTTCTCCATTCCATGGAGAGGGATGAGCCACTATGTGTTGAATAGTAAACCATCAAAATTTCCTTGTTTTTATTTTATATTTTTCCTGACTTTTTCCTCTTACCACACACCATACTGTTCTAGAAGCACAATTAATGGCACAGCTCACCCCTTCCCTCTCCAGACAATTAGAATTTTTTGAATTGGCTTCTTACCTGGGCACACCAAGGAGGAGAATTCACTCTTTTTTGTCTGGCCATGTGCATAGTGTGACTGGCACAGTAGAGCTGCTGCTGGTGCTACAGCTGAGATCACTCCAGAATGAACAGAATGGGGAAACCTCTGCCTCACAGCTTTCTGTTATGGTTTTTTCACAGCCCTTCATAAACAAGGGCAGAATTCCTTAAGTGGTCTCTTTTTCACTGCATTGTGATAAAATAGCATTATAAATTAATCTGTATATGTATGTAATTTTAAGTGTATGTGTATTTCTTTTTTTTCCAGGAAACCTCATTTTAGATTTTCCTCATGTGCTGAACATTCACACATTTTCCTCTACGTGACCAGTGCCACTTATTAGTCAACGTATTGTGAACCTTTTGATATGGCTCCAGGTGCTGATCCCTGGACACAATATGTCTAAGAATTTAAAAGTTAAAACTGTCAGAGCCAAGATAAGCCAGTGAGTGAAAGTCTCTGAACATGGAGGCATATGAACACAGAGAGTATCAAATGTTGTTTTACATTAAAGCAACCTCTGAAGGAGACCCTTCAGAGAAATAACAATGCTGTCTTGCTAAAACCAACTTTGATCAGTCTGAATCTGTTTGCTCACTGAATTACAAATTTAGCAAACACCTGAAATTCTCTTGCTGATACTTTTTCAAATGGCAGGATTAATCTCTAATGGTTCATATCCTCCTAAACCAGTAACACAAGTCGCAGTCTAGAAATGACAGCTCTCTGTGGTCACAAGAGGCCAGATAACACACACAAGGAGAGCTGCTGGGCTTAAATCTAGTCATGGTTATGTCAGGTGGGCCCAGCCTAAACTCTTGCAGTGTCAGCAGTGTCATATCTGTGCTGCTGGCTTGCAATCAAAGCTGTGCTGTCACTCAGGACCAGTGCTCTAGGGCACACGTTCTCTCTGGCCCTGGCCCCCAGTCAAAGAGTGGGCTCAGTACAAACATCCTGGCAACAGCAGACACCAGTCAACAAGAACTGTCAAAGAAATGCCATTTCATATTTACTTTTTGTACTTTAGACACCTTTTAAGCATCTAGGTGACCCTTTCCTAATATTTCACAGGTGCAAAATGAAAACAGCATGTTCTAACTACTTTTTCAACCAAGCTTGGAACTAAAGAGTCTCCAGTTCCTTCAGACCTGTGGCCCAAAACATTTGCTATGGCATGGGTGACAGTCATTCATGTCCTGCTGATATTGAGCTTTTTCCAACATAAGAAACTGTTTTCCACAGTCCTGGCAAGTGGAAAAGAAGACGTAAAGGGTAAGTAGCCTATTAACAGTTCATCCTATGCTAACCTTCCCAGATCTCTAATCTGAACTTGTCAAGGCACTTTCTACGGCCCATAGGGAGAAACAGAGACCTGCAGTAGGGGAGGTGTCCAAGACAGGCAAAAGTGAATCAATTAATTTTGAGAGCTGCAAAGAGCAGCATGATTCCCATTGCTGAAAGTCATATTCAGCAAAGCTCAGAAATTCCTGCTCCACACAAGAGCAGAGGTCCTGACAGAGCTACTGGGCATGCAAGCCTTGCTGAGAGACAATTCCTTAGTGTACACAGTGGGTGATCCTCTCTCTATGTAATTACAGATGCACTTAGGCTGCATAATGTTATGTGGGCCACCAAGGATGATTCAAGAGTCATTTTGTCCTGGAACAACAACCTGACAAAAGAAGAAACCAAGAAATACACCGTGAACTATATTTTGAGTTATAAGTTCTTCAATACCACTAAGGAGAGGAAAGTAAGTTCTTCAGAGGTTGCACATAGTGTAAAGTGAAATAATATATTGTATTATTCAGTAGATGAGTTTGCATAATTTCCCTTTCAATACTTAGAACTGTCTACCTTCATGGAGTTTCTTCCTCCTCCTAGGAAAGACTGCAGGAGAAGGAAAAGATAATACATCTTCAATTACACTCTGGTTTTAATGCTAAAGTTAAGACACAACTTTTTGCAAAAGAAACAGAAGACATAATTAAGGAGAGTGACTGGACAGAACTTACTTACAAGGCACCTCCAGGTCAGCTATTTCCTGCTTGTTGTTAGGACATCCAAGCATTTATGATAATTTCCTGTCTTGGAGAATTTCTGAAATCTCATTATTATATTCTGCTACTTTTTTTTTTTTTGGAAAAGACATGTTAAGAATATGGTTCATAATACCTTGAGATATTGCAGAATTATTTCCTTTATTAGATGTGTTCAGATTCAGAAAACTCCAGCTCTGCTGAGCAAGATGTCAGTATGACCCAAATTCTCTTTTCATTTTCCCTAGGAACTCATGTATCATAAAGATTGCCTTCTGTATCATATGATTTCAGCAATTCTTAAAAGATCAGAGATTTTAATTTATTTTGAAGTGGGTTAGTAAGGCTTTGGTGTCAGTAGTAAATATGCATCCCAATTTTCACAGTCTACAAAGCAAAAAGACCTATTTTTTCATGCTTCTAGAAATAAGCCAATATAATGGGTTTGTAAAGGCAACCATCATGTTGTTATTAGGAAACCAATGTACAATCAACATGACTCTTTCTTTTTACCATTTCTTTGTTGCAGTTTACATTCAGAATCTTTCATGCATCATATATAACATTTCCTTTTTCAATTGCACCTGGCACATCAAAGCAGAAGCTCCCGAAGATATCCAGATCTTTACCTCATACAGGTAAAGGATGTTTAGCAAAATAAGTATGAAACCATGATTTTGGACCTAAGTCTTGGATTTAAAAAAACCTTCTATTTCCTTCTCACAGACATGTAGGAAAGGTTTTTGCATGCCAGCAATACATAAAAAATGCAAGGAAGAAAAATATTGGATGCTATATGAAAGAAATACATTTCCAACCATCAAGGAAAATAAATTTAAACATAACTGTGAGAAATTTGAGAAATAGTTCAAGAATACTGTCTTATTTCAAAGCTTTCACACCTCAGAAAATAGGTAAGTATTGTCTATTACTGTATATTATGAAAATTTTATTTATTGGTTACTTCATGAAAAGCAAAAAAGGTGTGACATAGTCATAATATTAATTCCAACTATTTAGGCGTTCATCTTAGTGTGAATGTTGCACAAAGATTAAACAAAATGGATTAGGGATGTAGACTTTTTAATTTTTTTTTCTGATTTAAAAACCTTGTTTATCTATAATTTTAATTAAAAGATAAGATAGGCTAATGTGAGGAAACTATTTATAACCATTATACCCTTGTTTCTACAGTTTTTTCTTTTCTATCCTTTTTTGATAGTGCTGAGCAAGTGTGATTAAGAAAAAAGAACATAAATAGTCACAAGTCTCACTTATAACCTGAATTTAAGAATATGAATGTTCTCAAACATTAGTAGAATTTTTATTTATTTTTTAAGTTAAAAATATCTTGGCAGTTATTTTTAATTATCAACAGTTTTGAATGATCATATAAAATTACTTTTCTTAACTTCTCTGGTAAGTTTGAATTAATCTCATGGGTAAGAAATTCACCTGAAATTTAGCAAAGATTGCAGATTCAAATGCCTTTTAAGTCTTTAACATGTTGATTGTCTTCCAGACCTGTAACCTGGGAATTAGTCATAGCTCAAGGGATCATAAAAATATAATTTAAAACTCTAAATATTTATTCTGAGTTAGATCTTATCTAACCTTTTCTAAGACATTAAAATTATTTGCTTTACCTAAAGCATTACACTGCAATCAGAGGCAACTATAATCTGATATATGACAAAAGGAAGAAATGAAATTGCTGCCTATGCTTGACATCCTTACAGAGGGGAGAGTGGTCTGGCAGCAGTATTTTAGAGACTAAAACCTCTGCTTCTTCCTCTTGTCATGGCTCATGTCTCTTCAGGGCTCATGGTGTGCCCCCACCCTCGAAGGCTGCTGGAGCAGCTGCAGGGACCCGTCCTGCTGCCACTCACCCTCTCTGGCTTCTCTCACAGTGCAGCCCTGCCATCCCCAGACCTCACTGACCCCGTCTGCAGAAACTTGCCAGGCACTTCTGCCTCTGCTGGCAGGGATTTTTCAGAAAACTCCAGCTGGAGATCTTCCTTTCATAGAAATGCAGCAGCAGCTGAGAAGGACTGAGGATGCCTGGGTACTGAGCACACACTCAGCAGCAGTGTTTTAACACTTGCCATGCTAAAAAATAACTATAGGCTTGCTTATATGAGTCCAGATATAAGCTGAATATATATATGAGTCCAGATATAAGCTGAATATATATATATGAGCTGAAATCCTGGGGCCTCAAATGTCCAACACTGTACTTCCTCCATAGCAAGTGCTTGCTTGCTCCTCTGTAGGAGAGAGAAAGAGAGATATTTCTTAAGCATCTGCAGAAATCTTCACATATTGAATCTGACAATTCTCTGGGCAACAGGCTGTTGTGGGAAATTGTGGATGCCCCATCCCTGGAAGTGTTCAAGGACATGTTCAATGGAGGTTTGAGCAACCTGCTCTAATGGGAGGTGGCCCTGCCCATGCAGGGGATTTGGAACTAGGTGATCCTTAAGGCCCCTTAAAACCCAAACCCTTTTAAGATTGTATGAAGACTTTATAAGTGTCCCCACTGCAACGCCTCTCTGAGAGAAGAAATTCCATTTTTTAAAAGTACTAATACCAGGACTGAGGGTAGACAAAACACATGTATCCTACACGACATGGAGCCAGTAGCAGACTCAAGGTCTCCTCTACACCAACACTGACTCTGGAGAGGGCCTTCTTCTCCTTCCCTCTTTCTGCCTTTCCTAGAAAGATACATGGGAAACCCCAACTACGTCTCTTTATTTTGAGGTACTTACTGAACAGCAATTTCAAAGAAAATGTGTCACTCACTAGAATGTTTTTGAGTGTGGCAAACTCCAAAACACTCAGCTGTGTATTTTAAGGACTGATGTATTTTCATTTGTTTTACATCTGTTTAAATACAAGAAAGAGCATGAGGTACAGAAGGTCTCTCTGCACTCTTTTATTTTTCAGAGAAGCTGAACCCGCCAATCAACGTCTCAGTTTCCCTCGAAAACAAAAGTATTAAAATTCATTGGAAACCTCCACCTACTATTGGTTCAGCAAGGAAAAAGTGTTTTTTGTACCAGGTGAAAATAACAGATCATAAGGTAATCAGCTTCCCTGGTAGTACACTTAGTTTGTACAACATAACTTCCACAAAAACAAGACATCCCTCAAACTTAACAGAATTTAATCTCAAACAAACTTGAAAGAAATCCCTTTGTCTTTAATAAATAATACAACTTGTCTTTCTGATAAAAATGAAAAATCAATATATTTTATGAAATCTTTCAGAGTCAGGCTTGCATTGAATGAAGTTGAAGGTTTTGTCTTCTATATTAAATTTGAATCGTACATTATTATCACATAGACTGTATTGACTTTTTTTGTTATAGAAAAAGAATATTGTCTCAAAGTTAGGAAAGATTGTCAAGTACCATGGAAAACAAGATTAGAACTTGAAATTCTGTTTAAGTCTGAAATCAACAAGCCAAAACTCGGTAATAAGGAAAATCCTATGATTAGGAAATTCAGGTCAAATATGTCAACACAAAATAAGGAATTAAAATATAGGAGTCATCACAGAAGAAAGAAGGCCTGTGGATTGCATTGACCCACAAACTGAGTCAATCATTCTGTGTTAGGCAAAGGTCAAATGTTATTTAAGTGTATATGACCAGCATGTCACATGTAAGATGCAGGTTGTGACTAACTTGCCCATTTAGATGCTGAGTTTCCCCTGAAGTTTCATATTGTGCTTTGGGTGCCACAAAATATTAATAGACACCAGAACTGGAAAAGCCTTAAAGGGAACAGAAAGAACTGACATGGTGCACAGAGTCAAATCCACACCACATCAGCCAGTATGAAGAGAACAAATCGTGCTTTCCTAACACCAAGGAAGCAAAGATTCCATGTTTCTCCATGTATGAGATTCATACTTTCTACTTCTTTGCAGTCTTTTAACATCACTTTTAACTTCTACAAGCAAGAGTTTTCTCTCTTTCTTATTACTTCTAAAATTTCCAACATTGTTTATTTATAGAAGTTTGCTTCAATATTTAAAAGTGGTTAGGGATTATTTAAAGATCCATCTTCTTTAAATTCCACCACTCCATGTTTGGGCTTGATCTTTTGAAGTGATGTTCTTTTTTTTTTTCATAGGCACAATTAAAGATATTTCAGGATAGCCACAAAAACAATGGATATCCTTCAGGTGAAAAATGAAAGATTTTATTCTAACAGAGAAGCAAGTGTAGCGGACTACCCACACCAAAATCTTGAAACTTGCAGTTCCATAGTTACAGTGTTCATCCTATATGTGGTGTGATAAAAATTGAAAGGGGAATCAGTGTTTTCAAATTCCTAATGTCCTGACATAAATGATACCTCCTCGCATCTTGTCAATTCCAGTCTCTTTTCATGTTCAGTTCTGAGTTTTAACACACATCAGATGAGAGTCAATTGTATCTAGACATAAGAACTTGTTCTGAAAATCTCTTTCTACTAGTTAGAGATGTAAATAGTAGTATTTGACATCCCTAGTTTACATCTGTTTGAACTGCAATGCAAAATATTTTAAAACAATCCCCCAAACCTCTCTTGATAGATTGCAAATGTCACTGCAGAGAACTATAAGTATCCATTTCATAAGCCAGCAAAAAGATGTGCAGCACAAGTGAGGGTAAAGAAAGAGATTTGCATAGCAAACAAGATCTGGAGTGAATGGAGCGAACCAGTGTTTATTCATGATGGTAAGTTATGTACTTGCTACTCATTGCTGTTTTCATGAGCTATGTTATTGCCATTCAGGATATTTACTTCATTATTGCCTCTCTTTTGCTCCAGGCTGGTATTGGGGCATAACTGTACCTGGGGGTCCATGGCAAGGCTCACACAGCTCTGCTGTAGGGAACCAGAGTCCTTAGTCTGAGCTCTAATTCCCTGCTTCTTACAGAACTGCTGTCCTGACTCTTGACAGCCTTTAGGAAAGAATAATGGTCAGCAGCTGACTAGGTCCTTACACCATCATCCCTCCACCCTGTTGCCTTGCCCTGCAAAGGACAGCCCACACATCTCTAAAAATACTTTCAACTGGAGTTAGTAAGCCAAGAAATCCACAAAAGTCCTACCATTCATCAAACCATATAGTCTTTAAGGACTAAGTCCAAAATGTCACTTATTACACTGGTGGAATAATTTCTTATCTGACAGAGATAGGAAATGGTTTAGCTCTTATTTAAATTTATGTGCTCTGGCCCCAGCATCTCACTTGAGCACAAAGTAAACAAGAGCATTGCAAAAGCAAAGTAAACAAAAGTACTACAATACTTTTCCTTCAACCTCTATAAAGAAAACCCCTAACACTGGTGTGCTTTCCATGATGAGAAAAATGTCTCCACATGCAGAAGCTTTCTCCATCAGCTTAGGCAGAGGGGAAGCATTACAGTGGTTTGAGGCTGTATTTATAGAGAAAAACTTGTGTGTCAGCATGCAAAAAAAAGCACAGTACTATGGGTAGTAAAACAAAACAAGGTGAGTGTCATTATTTAATAAAACAGACTGTATTTTGGAATAGGTCCTATTGATCTTTGAGCTTCAAATCCCTATTTATCTGAGGACAGGAAATGCCAGGTGAGATGTTATATTTTTGCACATGTGGTGCAGCAGTTTCCCTCCTTCCTACTCAGGAAGAATCAGTGGTTTTTATAAATTAATATATGGAGTTATTCCATTGGAGGGTCAGGTGCTCAGCCAAATCTCTTTACATACTTCCTTTCATGCTGAGACAAATTTTTCTGTCCACTTTACTTTGGATTCTGTGGATATTATTCTATCTGCTTCTAATTGGAAGCATGTATAAATGGACACTATGCAAGTAACCTGAATAAAAACCATCCATTCAATATTTTTTTAATGTGTCAATTTTTCTGGAGTTACAGGATCTCTTTCTACTGAAATTCTTGAAGAAGCATAGCATGACCTGCTTTCTGTTTGCTTCTCCTTGACATTCCACTGTTTCATCTAGGAAATCTGCAACATTTCTTTAAGAATGCATTTTAAAAAGGCATTTTAGCCTTAATTAAAAAAAAAAAAAGCTGAAGCATCAAAATGAAATAACATAATTCAAAACATAACTAAAATATTTGTTCTGAAATGTTCCTTTGACATGAAAAGAATTTGCTAATTTTCTCATGAGGAAAACATTAATTCTCCTTTGGAATTAGCATATGCCCTCAAAAAAAATCTTCACAATTTAACCTGAACTGAGCTGTTTACTATAAAAACCTTCTGCTAAAAAAAGAAATGTTTAATCAGCTTTATTCATATGTAGAAACTTGAAATAATTGGTCTAATTTTTAGAGCTGATGAGCATTCACAGATCACTTTGAAGTTTGTAGTAATTCAGAAGTGTTCTGCATTTTTGCAAACCAAGCCACTAGTTTTGGTTTCAAAGTTCTGTTATTTCTGTCAAACTTAAATCATTTGCATCTGAAAAAAAACAAACCCACCATGAAATGGTCTACCCAAAAGAATTTATGTGCTTCTTTTTCTTGCTGCTCTCCAAAATGCAAGAAGTAAGAAAGCAGGAGAAGCAAACCCCTTTGTGGTTCAGCTGATGATAAGAACAGGACTTCCTCTTCTCCTGGGTGTGTGCACAATGTAGGGTTAGCAAAATGATGCAGAGAAATTACCACAAACTCAAAAAAATTCTACTACACAGTCCAGAGGTGGTTCAGAATAAGTTTTCCGAGCCCTCATCTCAGACAGCAAGAGGAAAGTAACTTCCTTTTCATCTTAAAGTGAATAAAGAGTAGTTTTGTACTTTAAAGAAGATAAGACATGTTCTTATAAGTTCTACCCACAAGTTTCTGAGTTTTTTTCTTGGTTTCATATGAAATTTGTGGAAATAAATGGGTTCAAACTCAGAACTTTTATTCTTTTATACTTTTATTTTTAATCTAGATTGATCCTAACACCACTGGTTAACTGGCCTCAGACTATGAATATTTTAAGAGCTGTCCTTGTCTGTTTTTCTTCAAAATACTTAGTTAAAACTGGTCCAAACTATTTGTGGTTCTGAAGCTAGATATTAAACAAGAAATAAAATTTCCCAGAAAATATTTCTGAGTCAACCAAATACATTGCTATTTTGGGTATTTTGGAGGAAGAAATGCAAGGTGCAGAGTAGTAGTATTTGTTGAACAATATAAATATGTAGTGATGCCATTTCTTTAGGACTATGCCAAGCAGGGTTAAAAGGGTAAGTATAATAGAAACCAAATGCTGCTTCCTGAATCAAAAAGAATATTTTGCTTGACAAAATGTTTTTATTTTTATCTTGCCTTAAATCAGTTACAGCTGTGAAGTGGTGAGGAGGCAGAAGAGGGGGACCCATGGTGTGTGGAGATGGGAGCAGCAGCAGAGGTACCAAGAGCAGATGGACAGAGGGTTTCATATCCAGAGGGATCAAGGCTGTGTGGAAATATCCAGTGGCAGGACAGGCCATGCCCAGGATATGAGAGCAGAATTCTAGGAAAAGAAGGGAATGGAATGAAGCAAGAGGAAGTACTGGACAAAGACAGCAGCAAGGCTGAGGGCTAGAAGGAGGAAGGGGAGGAAGGAACAGTGCTGAAGTCAGAAGCCCCTTTCCCCTAAAAAAATCTCCAGGAAATGTTTCTTTAAATCTGTGACAGTTCAGGAATAGAGCAATATTTATGAGTCCATGTGCAATTCATCAATTTATTAACTATTCTAGCCTCTCCCATTTAATTAACGTTACTTTTCCTTTTTTTTTTTATTTTTTCTTTTTTCTTTTTCCTTTTTCTTTTTTTTTTTTTTTTTTTTTTTTTTTTTTTAAGAAAAGACAGTGGATATCCTACTGCTAAGCCTCACATTGTTTTGTTCTCTGGTTTTCCTTGGAGGTCTGCTGATATATGCATGTAGAAGGTAGTGTACATTTTTGATGATTGTATAAATTTCTCGTGGAAGAGGGGTCAGGATGAGAGTAAACCATACAATGGAAACAAGACAGACACAGATTTTCTCAAGAAGCAGTAAATTGCTCCTTTCCAACTATTGTTCTAAAAAACTAGTGCTTGATGTTATGACCTAGTGTAAGACACTGACACCTGTAATTCTTCTCTCTCAGCTCCTACCACAGTCCCCCACAGATCCAGTCTCACACCCTACTCTCTGATGTATTTCTGCCACTATAAATGACATTTTTTAATCTTACTCTGACAGCTGCCTCTCTATCTTCAGTGTGACTCTGCCCCATGCTTTCACAGATTCTGCATCAAGGCCACCTCTATTAATCAGACCAGAGATGAACTGCATGTCATGCTGTCCAATTTCATTTCATAATCCATGGGTGTTATGACAGTAGTTTTTCACTCTAAATGGGAGACTTTGCTAGAAATAAAAGGGGAAGTCAGTCTGGTGGAATGAATTTCCTTGGCTGTACTATTAATACCATTAGTAGAGCAAAGTAGAATAGTGGCCCTGCAGCCCCCAGCAGTTAATGCTGCTAACTCTCTCTATGCCACTGCTTTTCTGCCTGGCAACACAGCTTCCCTATTGGCAGCTGCCTATGGCAGCAAAGGCTTTCTTGAACTGAGAAATAAACTTGTCCAGGATAGGAGGATGACTCAAGATACCTTAGTATTTGGAAGGTGCAGTATGTAAGTGGAGCCTCTATTAAAAGTAAACTTACTATTTAATTAGTGACTAATCATTATTCCTGATTCGTATAAAAGAAATTATCAATTTTTAATTATGGAAAGAGTACATAGGAATAATTTTTTAAGCTACAGACAGAGTAGCATGCCACAAGTTCTCATTTTGCTTGGAAATATTATTTGTGTAGAAATGATAAGTTTTTTAATATGCATCCAGTCCTTTCAAAACTCTTGCAGGTTAGAAACCAGTTAGGCTAAAGAAGAGCTAGTGAAAATGTTGAAAAAAGTGTCTCCAGTGAAAAGAAAGAAAAAAAAAATTTAAATGGCTTTAGAAATAGTAGATGTCTGCCTTGGAACTGGAATATATATTACAAATACATATTATATTAATGTCTTATCTGTTCCTGCAGACAAGAATAGTAGCGTGCCTGTATCACTGTCTTGCAGGTACAGATGCCTGGAAGTTTTAACCACACCTGTTCCACATCCTTCAAACAAAATCAAAACATGGTTAGCAGATGAGACTCACCACCAGGTAGTGTGTCTTGTTTCTCTTTTTTCTCTCACCACACAGACATGCATGACATTACTTGCAATCGGATGGAACAGCACTGCATTTGGAGCAGCATCTAATTAAAACAAAACAAAAAAAAACCCCCAAAAAAACAAAACAAAAAAAAAAAAAAAAAAAAAAAAGAAGAGGGAAAATGTATGTACAGCATTTGTTGTGAGAACAGAATACCTTGTGGGGGTTACAGGACTGATGTCAGTAGACAGGATGGAGCAAATCCTCAGGGGACTAAAATGTCCCGTGTGCTCCAAGGTTTTTCAGCATATCTCCCTCAGTGGGCCAACATTTTAAGGAGTGATCACCCTGAGTCCCTGAGGAATAGTCAGTTATGGGATGTTATACATGTAAGCATGTCAGCCAGCTATCAAGGGGAACTTTTTGTGGCTATCTGCGAGTCATTGGCTCTGCAGCAGCAAATGTGCACATTCTTCTAGCAGGAAGGAGGAGGCTGCACAATGCTTGCAATGTAACCTACCACAGCTGTGCCCCTGCTTCAGGACAAAGCCACAAGCAGAGCTGTTAGCTTTGGAAGAGCTGAGGCACTATGAGCTCGGGTGCTTGCTTATCTCATGCCACATTACAGGTCTTTAGTCAACTTGGCAAAACAAGGACTAAATATGTACAGTATTTGGAGACTGCTGTTAATGGAGCTCCTTAGCTTGCACATTCAGTGTTCCTTATTGCTGTCATTGTGTGACTTGCAAGGAAAAATGTGCTAGTCAGGCAGTAGTTTAGATCTGCCTGTAACTCCAGAAAAGCTGAACAGTGAACTGTGTGCTAGAAGGGACAGTAAGATTGCTTCTTACCTGGTTCTGCAACACATGAGAAGGCACAGGTCATTTCCACCATTATGATTTTTTGGTGGAAAGCACCATTGAAAAAGGAGACTGTAATGAGGATTTTCTCTGATCTGTGTGCTCAAAATATTTGTTCAGAGCCTCAGCAGGATTTCTGTAAATTTTACTCTATCCTGCCATATATCAAAATATCAAGATCTAGTAGAGCATTCAGCAATTTAACTAGTAATTTCCATTGTGTTTCCTTATGCTGCTTTCTTTCCCAGGAGAAAGATGTATGCCTTCCAATATTGTGTTTTGGGGCATTTTTTAATAATATACCTACATCATTGATAGAAATCTCAGTCCAGGAATCATAATTTGAGTTGTGAGACATGAGGAATGGGTTGTTTTGTTTAATCTTATCTTCTCAAAATGAATTTATGGGGAAAATTATGTGCACATTCTATATAATCAAATGACAAATTAAAAGATTGAAGTGTTTTAAACTTGCGCCTGGAGCTCATTCCACAAACCTTGGGCTGGGTCCCAGAGCAGAGTGTGCTCCTCCTCTTCACTGCGCTCATCTCAGAAAAGCTCAAGAGGTCCAGAACTGGCCTGAGGCCTAGTCTCATATTCTCAGGATTCAGAACAATTTCTATGACACTTCTGGTCAATATAATTTGACCAAACTGGATGCTAAAAGTACCATGTTGACCCTGAGCTCAGCTGGTTAAAGAGTATATTTATCACCTCTTCTGTGCTGAAGTCCTTCTCACCCATTTTTACCAGTAATTGTGAGCAAATTAATTGATAATACCCATTGTGGCTATGAATATGGGCTAGCAGAATAAAGAATCATAACCATCAGCTTTATATTCTGTATCTCCCTTTGTGTTAGAACTGTGTAAACTGCTATGTAGAGGTCTTTGTATTCAAAATATAATCACAAAAAACCTATATTTAATGTTACTGACAGTAAAAGAATTTATTTCTGTCCCTTAACTATTACAAACACTGAATAAACCTTTGACAGAAGACTTCAGCACAGCTGGGGAGTTACTGTCTACATGATAGCAACAAATTTCTGAGACAACACTGTGGTCTTTGGATTCAAGTGATTGTTGATGGCACAATGATCATATCAGCCTGGAGAGTGACAAGAAATAAAATTAAGGCTCAGAACAACAAAGTAAATTTGTCTGTGAGTAACTTGTAGATTGAAAGAGTAATTAACATAATCTTTGTATTCCAGTTGCAACAGAGTAAGCAATATATCCTAATCCCAGGTATATGCCAAATAAGTTGAGTGCTTGTAGAAATGCACAGAATTTTGAATACCAGTGAATGTGCACTTTATGCATAATGTAATTTTTATCCAACAGCAACATATGTCAATGCAAATGGAGATGAACTCAGAGGTTACTCTGGGAACAGCAGAAGAGAACAGAGATGAGAACATTCGACCACAGAAATGTTTGAAGGAATTCGTGTTAGAAGACCTATAGAGATGACATGCCTTTTTTATCTGCATGCAAGTGTACTTTCCCATAAGGTGGACAATATTCCAACAGATCAAACAGCTGATATGGGAGTTTGTCTAAGCCAAATAACTTCTGCTCTGACAACATGCAACTCTTAAAATTAGCTTTGGATCACAGACACAAAGCAGTATCTTGTAGTTTGTCTCTAAAAAACTGATCTTCAGACCAGTAAAATTAGAGTATCTCAGAAAACATGAACTAATTTCAAGATACACTTGGGTTAAAATGAAATTAGAGTTAATGTTTCATAACGCTACAATGGCTTCAAAGCACTGTCTGCTAGATCAAGACTTTTTGAAGATTGGCTGTTCATACAAATCTCATACTAGCTATTCAACATCTGATTGAAGTGGTCATGAGAAATGGTGGAAGCAGTAAATGTTTCTGGAAACAGCAAGAGAATCTCACAAGTGATCTCTAAAACTCAAAACAAAACAAAACAAAATATTCCTTTCTGAGTCACTGCACTGTGTAAACACACATCAACCAGAAAGGAGAGATATGTGTGAAGACAAGGTCTTTTAATGCTGTGGACTTTGCAGTTGGTAAAATAAGTAAAGTAAGTAAAACAAGAAAACTTTAGACAAGACAAAGAAAACAAAGTTTTCTGCTATATTGTGATTTTTAATGTAAGTTTAATTCAGAGAAGTTGTAAGTTCAGAACTGACCATTTTTGCTATTTATTTTTCCCTGTCCTATCAAAGAATATTTCCTACTGATTCCATGAGGTGATGAGCTATACTAGTCCATTTTCATGTATACAATCAGGGCAGATTATCCCAACTCTTAGCTGGGAGTGTGTTTATTTGACTAGAAGAGAATGAAGTGATTTTGCAAGGAAGGTGTTTCTTTTCTGAAAGTGGGAAATACAAATCAATGATGGACATAATTTTCTGGAAGGTTTGAAAGATACCTAAAAATTACTTGCTTTCATTACTGGTAATATTTTTCCATGTCAGAATAATATTGATTGGAACAAATAACAATATAAAAATTTTGTTTGTGCTTTTGAAATATAAAGTTTCTAAGATATACTTTGGTGCTGAGTCTTGATTCACCTAAATGTGCTTTTTGTTTTGGTAAAAAGTCCACAATGGAGAAGATTACACTGTTTCTCCTTTATTATTAAGAATGGCTGGTGACAAGTGGAAAGCTCAATTTAGAAATGTCTGAACAATAAAAGGATTATAAATTACTTTTTTTGCTCTCTCTCAATTATGAGATCAATTTGCTCTCTCTCTCATAATTTGAGATCAATTAATGATCTCAAAAGAAAAATCAGCTTTAGAAGGTAATGTGACATTTCCTCTTGCATTGTACTTTTCACAAAAGGTAAGGGTGTTCTTACCTTTGGACACCAGTGCTCTCCCGTCCACACCCGTCAGTCTGATGCCCACACAAATCATCAGGCAGAAGTAAATTGTGGATATCAGGTACTGAGTCAAGTTTCAGAGAGATAACTCCTGGAGTGTCTCCTCTGTCTTGAGTGCTGAGGGGAAAAACCTCAGCCAACATAGCAACTTTTCTTTTGGATGATCAGACAGCATCTCTGTGGGTAGACAATACAATTTATCCCATGATCCAATGTTCAGACATGTCTTCTCAAGAAGAGGGGAAAGAATTCCTTCTTTCTTATAAAAATCATTAGAGGAGGCACTTAGAAAGCATCATGAACTTATTGATTCCTTTCTTGGTGAGGATATAGAATGCATAAAATGAAAAAAATCACAATATAAGTGAGGTAAGAGGGGTAGATGAGAACTGCACTGGTCACTCACATCTGGAACACAGACTTTATAGAGTGAAATCAGGCCACAGTGAATATTATATTGTTCATTATAATATATATTTTTATACATATATTTTATATAGTTTTAGCTTGCAGTGCTCAAAGTCCTAAAGCAGTGCCAGGATTTAAAATAAGACAGAGAATATAAAGATGAAAGGAATTTTATTATTTTATCTGAAAATACAAGAATTAAATAGAATTTTTTCTGATTAAAATTGCTTTTTTACTAGAGACCTTGGTCAATACACAGAGCTTGCCCACATGAACATGACAGCCTCCAGAGACACATCGCATTAAACATTATGATAGTATCAGTTGTATTGAAAATTAATCCCAAAGTGCAAATTTGATAAAATAAAATCCTTGATCTGGAACGTTCCAAGAAATGTTTGACCAATGTATTCCCAAATGGTATAACTTTTCCTTAAAATAAAATATTATTCTAAACAAATCCAACGCGTCTTGTCCAATAGTGGATTAATCTGCAACACATATTAAAAGAAAGACAATGATCTGAGAGCAAAAATTATATATTTCTGGCATTAAACACCTCAGTCTATACAAAATACTCAGCAAGTTTGCTGATGACACTAAAGGAAGAGGTATGGTTACACATCTGAGGGACAGGATGCCATCCAGAAGGACTTGGTCAAGCTCTAGCACTTGGCCTATGGGAATGTCATGAGGCTTAAGAAGGCCAACTACAGCAGGGATGTGATTTTCCCCCTCCACTCCATTCCTATGAGACCCTACCTGAAGTCCTATGATCACTTCTGAAGCCCTCAGCACAGGAAAAACACGAATCTGTTGGAGCAGGCCCAGAGGAGAGCCGCCAAAATGATCAGGGAGCTGAAGAACCTCTCCTAAGGAAGACAAGCTGAGAGGGTTTGACTTGTTCAGCCTGGGGAAGAGATGATTTCAGGGAAACCTTTTAGCACTTTCCAATATCTAAAGAGGGTGACCAGAGAGCTGAGGAGGGGCTTTTCACAAGAGCATACTGTGGTAGGACAAGGGGGAATGGAGGTAGATTTAGATTAGCAATTAGGAGAAAATCCCTGTGAGCATGGTGGGGCAGTGGAACAGGCTGCCCACAGAGGTTGAGGATGCCTCATCCCTAGTGGTGTTCAAGTCCAGGTGGAATGTGGCTTCGAGCAACCTGGTCTAGTGGAATGTGTCCTTGTCCATGATCGGGAGGTTGGAAGAAGATGATCTTTAGGGGTCCCTTCCAATCCAAATTATTCTATGATTATCTGAAAACTCTACTCAGCTTCACTTGCTTTCTCCTGTCAATGAAACTCTTGCTCCAGGTGAATGACACTCCTGTGTATAAGATTTCACCTTCTGGATCTGAAGTGGGACCCGATGAGACACTTGGCAGTGCATTGCACATAGATTGCTCTTAATCTCCACTTATGCATGCACAGAGTCAAAAGCCCTTTGCTGAGGCCATAAAACCTGGTGATGTGTCATGGCTGTCTGGTTTTATGCTTTCAATTCCAAGTCCCCACTTCAGTAAAGGACACATAGCATGCAGGAACTCAGGGCTAGGAGCATTATTTAGTGTTCATGTTTCTTCCTGAACATCAGCAACTATGTAGATATCAGACACACCTTACTGAAGCTCCTTGAGGAAAAATAGCCCCTTCTCTTTGCTTATAAAGGAGAATAGTTTGAAGAAGATGATGGGAGTCAGCAAAGCAGCCTTCAGCCTCGGGATTCAGCACAAAGTCTCCTCTGGTTACCCAAGGCTGCTACCTGCTCTACAAACAACCTACTTCCAGTCAGAAATGTTCCTCAAGTTTTCAAAGCAAGTTTTTGGAGCAAGTCTGTTGCTTTAACTGCACTGAGAGAATTAAAGGAATAATACACCTCTTGCTCTAACTTGAAGACCTGTCCTTTATTAGGGACAAGATGCACTACAAGATACAAGATTCTAATTTTTGCTTCCTTAAGTTTGGGTATCTAATCAAACAGAACCAGCCACGGCTCTGGGATCTTGAGAGAAGATCTCCAGTAATCCCAGTCTAGAAGAGGTGTCCAAGACAGGATGACCACCTCTTTCTTATTAGACACCAGATGATGATCAGACTCAGAGTACCTGCCCACATTTTCTTGACATAATTATTCTGCCTTTCTCTGCCCTAGTGAAATGTGATATTTTGGCCAAAGAAGAGCTTGGCAGTTACAGCCTTTGCATTTGGCTGTACAGCCAGCACAGTTTCCAGCACAGTTAAAGATGTCATATCTCATAATGTTTCAGACCAGCATTATTTAGCCAGCAATAGCTGTTTTGATCAGAAACATTCTTGTTCATGAGCAAGGGCAGAGAAACTTGGGCCACAGTATTTAATTTGAAGCCTGGGTTCACAATTTTATTCTTATCACTATCAAGTAGAGAAGCTGGAGGATGCCATACTTAAATGTATCAAACACATGAAAAGCATGGGAATGTGAGGGTGTATGTATGGGGATACACATGCATGGCCAAGGAAATGCTGTTTGTATGGAAAACAGCACCAATATTCCTTAGGATTAAGTGTATGGTCCATGTGGTGCTCTTACCATTCTGCCCTGTATTTCTCCATTGCAGGTGAGCAAGTTATCTGCTGGCATTTGATTAGCCAGTGCCTGCTGACTGATACAACTTGATCTACCCACATTGAAAAGAACCAGATGGCTCCTACAAAGTAACTTTAAAGATAAAGGTGACATTGGGAGATAAAAATGCTTTGGTGACTGATGCAGCACAGGGTTGTGCTTAGAGCTGCATTACTGCATCTTGTCGGAATATATACATCAGCCTATTTTTGTTAATCTCAGAAAAAATTGCAGGTCACAGCTTTGAATGCCAATTGGATATAAACCCTGTCACCATGCTCTGGTTCTCCTGAAACCTGGCAGGTAATCAAATCCCTACCCATTGGATAAATAGTTAGAGAATATGACTTTGGTATTTAGTTCAGAAAGACACTTAGAGCAACACAGAACCAGCAAAGCAATTGGCGTCTTTGAGTAAAAACTACCATAGCTTTACTCAGCTTTCCTCTTAATATTCTCTAATTTTGTAAAAGTTTCTAAAGAAACCACAATCATATGTGTCTAGCTCCAGTGAAATCAAAACGTGCAAGAATTAAAAAATACAAAGTGTAATAGATAGGCAAAGCAAGACATTCACAAAGAAGGAGAGAAGAGATGAAAGTAAGGGGGAAGAATGAAAAGAATTAGTATTTGAGACCATACAGCACTATTATTATGTTTTTATTAACTCACAAAATTAGTTTGGATTCAGCAAGCTGTCACTTTGCATTCATACAGATGAAAAATAATTGCATTTTAAAGCTTGTTTTGGCTTCTGGCTGTCATTTGTTTTTTTAAGCAATGACAAAAATGAGAAATAGGGTGATAATGTAATTATTCCAGACCACAATAGCTAACAAATATTTCATGCTTGATTTTGTGCAGAAGGCTACTATGCAGGAAGGCTTTTCTCCAGTTTTAAACTACTTGCTACAGGATATTGAAAATGTACATGTACTCAAAAGGAAACTTGACAAAACCATGAAAAAATATCCATCAAAGACTTTTTAGATACAATATCAGCTCATGTGGTTCTGACTCATGTGGTTATTTGTTCAAAACTTGCAAGACACAGGGAGCATACTGCTGTGCTCTTGTTGCTTTCTCCCTGGGCTCCTGCTACAGGCACTACCTGGAAGAAAATGGGCTCCTGGTCAAGGTTGGACATATCTTGGAGCAGTTGGAGGAATGGCTGAGGCACTGTGTGTGTTTCCAGACTGAGGGATTAATGAGCTCACTGCTAATGTTGGAACCAAATATGCAACCTCTGTCTGCAGGAGAATAGCAAAACTTGCCACTCAGCTAACACCAGAACCCCAAAAACAGCAGAACTTTGTGGCTTCATAAAGTCTTCCAGTCCATCTTCACTAATGAACTTCATCTTCCAGGCAAACTTTATTTGCCTGGAGTTTCAGTGATAGTTTGGCAAGGGTCGTTATACACTTGCATAGTTTCAGTAGCATCTTGACTCACAAGGTGCATTTTATAGGAAAAAAAAAAGTTTTATTTAAAAACACACAGGATGGAAAAGCTTTATCCCTGATCCCTTTTGGACATTTAATAAAAAGAAATAGTGATGTGTATATCATGGCCTGTTTCGACATCTGGCAACAATAGAAAGAGATGGACACAAGCAAAATTGTGCCCACTGTCTGCAGGTGGGGAGAATTTACAGCAACATATACTCATAATACTGTTAATGCAGTCAGCTTTGATTCATTGTAAACCTGCTCTACTTGGCTGAAGGATTTGGAAAGTATGAGGTCTTGAGGGTTATATAGAAATTGTAAATTATTTATATCCTTACATCTTTCAATTTATTTTTTTGTGAAAACCAATGAAAAAATAAAATAAGAGAAATGTGTCTCATACATTGCACATATTTTGGGTTCCTTGAAATTGAAGAAAGTGTCTGCTATAGGAAAAGGCTGTGCTTGGTGAGAAGGCTAGTGCTGGTAATTTGAACCTAAGAGTCTTCAAGATAATTTGTTTGGGGATTTTTTCTTGTTCTCCTGCCCTATTTCTATCCCAGGGACTTGTAATAAAAGTGTTGATGAAACCACTTTCCTGCAGTGGAAAGCAGAGCACTGCTGGGCTTTGTGGGAGCATGGACTTGGCAGGGCCGCTGCACCAGTGAACGATAGGTTGCTTCCCTCCCAGCTCGAGAGCAATGGGTGAGATGTACCAGCACAGGGAGATTTGGGGTAGAGGCAGCACACTTCAGATGATTCAATTAGTGGAAACATGATGATTGTCAGACCATGGTGATTGTGGACTTTTGTGATTGTGGATGTTGCTTTTTGGAACATCTCAGGCCTTGACTTGTAGCAATGCTGATGAGGTGGTACTTTGAAACAAATGGGAGCCCTTCTTGCTAGAAATAAACCTTTTTGACTGCTTTTTGTGTGTGTATGTGTACATTTCTTTTTTAAGTGTGACTGGATTTTAAACACTAGGTGTCAGTCAGTCACCTCTCAAAGGCAGGCTCTCAAGCTCTGGCACATACATCTTTGGCAGAAAAAACTTTTAAAGAGATAATGTACAATAATGTACACTTTAAATAATTACAATTGTGCCAAAGTCAGGTAAAACTATTCCATAGGGCTGTTTAGACAGATGCCAGAGCCTGGAAATATAAAGAAAACCCTTTTGTAGAAAGAGCCTTGCACACTCTAGCCTTGAATACTCTGTTGTATTTGCACTGTCATGATAAAATACTTGTTAATCTGTTGTCTAATGTTACAGGTGACCAATAAATTCCTCTTTCATTCATTCATTCTACTTCAGCTTCTGTACCATTTCTAAAAAACTTGTGTTTGAAGAGAAAGCACACCCATCCTGACCTGTGGAGGTTGCTCCCCACAGGGCATCATTGGTGTATACAAACTTATGCCTGCAGCAAAGCTGTTGTGACAGACGAGGGCTCTTTAAGAAAAATGCTTATGTTAACAATAGTTTGAGTATTGCTCCTTTTGCCAGCAAAACAAACATAAAATTTTCACAGTGTCACACTGCAGCAAGAGCCACTGGACTTAATAGATCAGGTCTCTAGGGCACCTCCACACTGAGAATCTCCAGTTTTGTGGGTCTGGAATTCAGTGTTCTGGTACCTCAAGAGATGCTGATAACAGAGCTGCTCTGTAGAATGATGATATACAAGAGGAGCTGGTTGCTTAATCAGTGCTGTGTGACTGCAGACATACTGCCTCAGGACCCAAACTCATATGTCCTCACTCTGCTCCCAGCACGGATACCCAGGATATCTCTGCTGTGTGACTTGGGCACACATCCCTTTGGATTGCATCATGGACCTGTCCCAGACGCTCACAGCTCCACTAGATGTCAGGACACATATATCCTCTGGGTCATTTAAACAGTTTCTGTAATTTGAAGGTATTGAGGTTTCTTATTAATCTCTTCAGCTACAGTTTGAGTCAGTAATCTCAATAGTCCTCCAAAAATCTATTACCTATTCTTGAAACACATTTACATGTCTTTCTTTCCTGGAATCATGTATGTGTGTCATTTCAAATAGTGAACTATTAAGACAATGCCACTGTGTAACTTGAATGGAAACCTACTCTAGTGTGCATGAAGAAATGTATTTTAAAATTATGATCTTTATTCTTTTACACATATATTTAAAATTACTGCATCTCTGCCATAAGCCTCTGAGGAGGAATGTCTTTTATGATATGCTGACTCTATAATACACAATTTTCTTCACTCAACCTGTGATATTCCAGGTGGCTAGGCTTATACTGCTCTTGACTGTCTGATCCTGGAGTACTAAATGTTGGATTAGTGTAGCCCTCTCTATGTGTCAGTCCACAGATTCAGGGAGCACTGGGGGCATTACATTAGAGAAGACAGGTAACAACCTTGAGGCTAAAAGAACTGAGCTGGATTTTTCAGTACTCTGTATTTTGTGAGAGAGTAAATCCATATTCAGGGCTCCTCCAAGAGAGCAGTTGCCTTTCAACCCACTCTTCACTCATCCTGACTGAGCATAGGTCACTGCAGAAGGCAAGGGGAATGGAGAACCAGTCACTTTGATGTCTAGATCCCTATGTTGGGTCTTTTTCATTTTATTTAGTTTATTTGATCTCACATCAGGGCTTTAGTAATTTTTTTTCCTGGTGATAGAAAGAAACAGCAACAAATGAGTTCCCCATCTCTGTGCCTCTCTTCCTACTGTGATCCCTTTCTTGTTCCCTTTACTTCAGGGTATTTTTGCAGCTGCACATCATCATGATGGCCACAGCAGCTCCTCAAATCAATGGAAGTTAGACATGTTTGTACGACAACTTTCTACCAAGATAAGAGCTTGTTTGGCAGTTGTTACCTGCCCTGTGTGGAGTAACAAGGAAACACCTACACCCAGATTCATTCCACTTAAGCAAGGTGAATCTGTTAGAAAATCAGAACACCCCCATATCCCATGGAGAAATACAGACACCACCAAAGGACGGCTCATGGCACATGAGGATGGCTCTTTTCTTCTCCTTTTCTCCCTGGATTTGCAAGACTTCACTCTTGCTCCCACTCTTACTGCAAGAGCTCTAGTTCAACACATAAACTCAGTTGAAAATAAATAAGGGAAAGGCACTAGTTATTATATCAAACAGCATAAATAAAAAGCATATTTAAAGTGTAGAAAATACAAAGATGGAGGAAACATTATAGTGATGAAGAAGGAAATGGCTCTCAGGTGCTCTCTGTCTTCAGACCTGTCTTCTTACCATATATACCCACCAGTTTTCCAGTACTGTTATTTTTATAATTCTTTTGTGAACTTGCAAGGCTGATAACCAAAAGCAAAAATGTCCTCCTGAGTGCTTCAAATGGTCATTTATTCTGAAGTCAGTCCAGAAAAGTGGGTGAATTTTGATCTCATTTTCTACTTGAAGCCTGAGACTGACCTGGTGCCACAAGGGTTGTCTTTGCCTCACTTGGAACCAGAGCATGTGCTACTAAGATGATTTGATCTATGAGATCCAGTCATAAGCAAAAATTATATCCTTTCAAACTATCATTTGGATCTTTTGTTCCAAAATGGCTATGAAATGCTCAATTTGGTGTTTTACTGCTGAAGTAGAGCAAAAGAACTCTTCCATAACAAAAGAGCTCTGCATTCTTCGCCTATGAGGACCCTCTCATGGCTATGAAGGTTGAAAGAATTGGACTGTCACAGTCTGCCCCATCCTTTGATGACTACTCCTTTAATGTTTGTGAACACTGAATATTTATCAGTCTTTTACTTTCAGTCAAACTGGAGCTGAATCTGGCAAGTAAGACTAAGAAAAAAGAGGTGCCTGAGAGACATAGATCTGTATACACACAGAGCAGGATCAATCCAACTTCATTTACCAAATAAATCAGGCTCAAAGTTCTTGAGGACAAACTACTATTCTGAAAAATAAATTATCCAAATACTAAACACATGCACATGATCTGACCTGTAAATAGGTTGGTTATATTTATTTAACTCAATTAAATCAGTTTCATGCATACTAAGCAATCTCCAGCTAATGAGCTGATTGGTATATTTCATACTTTATAGCTTTGAAGAGTAAATTTTACTTTTGTAATCAGTAAAGAATGAAATAATTTGCTGATTTTTTTTCACTCTGTATAAGGGCTTTCCTTAAGTGATGCTGAGTGAAAGGGCTCTCTGAAAAACAAAATCAATTTTTTACAAGGCATCTAAAATCAGGAAATTGTCAAGGAAACCAAATGAGATAAACACTGAACTGCTTCGAAATAACATGTTTTTTTAAAATATCTGCTTGAAAGAGCATGTAACTCATTACTGTGGTTCCACACATCCTAAAGATGTGTTCAGATCTGTCATTAAAATATAATTTTTGCACTTGTGCTGAATGCAAATCAAACAATTATGAAATCTTTATGAGGGCACACCAGCCTTGCTCTCAAAGAAATTGATAGCAAAATTCTCACTGAGTGCATGGAATTTCTTTATTCCATTGAAACACTGGGAAGTACATATAGTTCTTGAAGCAAGTCTGGCTGTTTAGCACAGCAAGGTAGAAATTGATATCAGAATCCAGTCTCATCCACAGGAGGAGGGACAGGTAGGTGCCACCGGAGCATGACATCAGAATGAAGATTTTTTTTTTTTCTAAAAAAGCCAGTATAATTGTGTAAGCAGGAACTACTTCAAAACAAATCTGAAACTCTTGAAACAAATTTTAAATAATGCAGAATCACATAGTAGAATAGATTAAAGTATAGAAGTTTTAGTTATCTGGCTGAGGTTGGTTGTCTGGGGTTTTATTTGTGTTTTGTTGCTTTTTTCCCCCCTTTTTTTCCAAAGCCAGATGATATGTGATAAAAAGTAGCAATTTGATTTGTTGAATCATACACAAACATCCCGTCATGACAAACTGATGGTCTATCTGCTTTTTTCTGATGTTGTTGTATGGGTACGCTTTATTTTCTAGTTTTGAAGAATTCTTGGAATCACCGAGGTAAAAAACAGCAAACCAGAATACATCATAATAGCATTGTAAAACTTCAGGGTGTAACAGTGGCTCAAAAACTGCCTGCAGGTTTGTTTGTCCAACTTAGAAGCATAAATTACATCTAGAAATTGAAAGGCAACAGAGGTAAAAGGTGTGAGGCAGCTCGCACCGAGAAAGAACTATGTGGCCTAGGATCCTTGAGCCTAGAACAGAATAAGTGGAAGGATGCTTATACTGGTTATAAACTAAACAACTGGTTATAAACCAAGCAAATCAGATACTTCTCTTCCAACAAAATGCATTGCTGATCATTAAAAACCTTTTCCAAGGAGTGCTATGGATGTTGATGGGCATGGGTTCAAAGGGTGATTCAAAAATCTTCTACAGTAAGCGTTAATTCATCAAGAACTGTCAAACACACCTCTGTAACCCAACAAGGCACTGAGCTACTGTCCTGGTTTTGGCTGGGATAGGTTTATTTTTCTTCTTAGCCAACCAGAGAGGAGGAGGTGGCATGCTACATTTCTTACATCTTTGCTTTGGCTTTTCCAGGTATTTTTCCAGGTAGGCCAGCTGGTTCAGCAGTGCCAGATGTGTTCCTCACCTGTTCTGGGACCTTGGCTTTGGCATGGAGTTTTCCAGACTGGATATGGAGGGGCTAAGGATCTGCCCCATCTGCCTGGGGAGGAGTGGGCTTTTGGGAGACAAAGCCGTGGTTTCCCTGGGAGGGAACAGAGGAGAGATTTGGAACAGAGATCCTACCTCTCTTTGCTTGTACAACTCTTGGCAAGAGATAGAAAATATACAGTTTTTGAAGTGTAAATAGGCTTATCACTTTTGATAGGAGTGTGAGTAGGTGTGGACTGTATGTTCTTCCTGGAACCTGTGCAATGAAAGGCTGTGGAAAGTTCCTAAAAATGGTGATCATTAAAATATAACCTGGCACAGTAACAAAGAGCAGCCATCCGTGATTTTGGGCAGGGACACTTGACCTTCTGTGGCCCTTTTTAATGGCCAACCAGGGCTACTACTGCTGGGTTGTGAGTGCAGGCACATCCCTGGCTGCAACATCTTCCATCTCTGTGTGTGAACTCAGAGATGTATCACCCAAAAACAGTGGGCACATTTCTTCTTTTGACTCCCTCCTCTACCTTCTTCCTTTCCCCTTGAAAAGAAAAGTGCTGCCTGAGCATGAATGCGGTACAGACAGAATCCATTTTGTTCAAAACAAAACTTTAAATTTGCTCAATGTGTTCTGCTTTCTCTGTTTTGCTGATTGATAAGGAAGATAATAAAATTGGAGATAAGAGAAAAAAGAAAAAAGTTCTATCTTGATCTGTTTGGTTTTTTCCCTGTACGTAGTTTTTATTGCATGTCACTAAACTTTGCTTCTCTTTCTTAATGTGACATTGATTTCAACAGAATTTATTAGTTTCACTTCTTATTGTCCAGTTTATCATCCCTACTAATCTGAATGTATTCATCCCTAATTTATGGCTGCACTTCAGCACAGAACTGAGATAGATCACGAGCCTGACTGACAAGATGTTTGCTATCCATGGTGAGTGGAGTGGCAGAGATGGGTTGCAGCCACCCTCAGCTCTCCTTGCAGCACAAGGTGGGCTTCTTTAATCAGAAAAATGAAAATATTGTGAAAACATTGATGAAAATATTGTGTTTCATAGTTTCATGGTTGATAACTTGAAGGATGGTGAGAAAATCAGAAAAATCTCACTTCATAGGCTTGCACCAAAGGCCACAACTTACACCCGGGTAAGGTAAGACAAAAGTGAAGCAATTCCATTATAGTATTGCTTTCCACTCATGCAGAAGTGCAGGGAATGAATGCCTGTGCTGAAACACACTGAGCATTCAGCCTGACCCTTCCTTATCTGTGAGCTTTGGTCCTCTTGCCACATAAGTGAACCAAGAAAGCCTCTGTTCTGAAAGCCACTCTGTTAAAGCAACATAAATGGGTTTATATGGGAGAGGGGCAGAGGTGGGAAGCCCGCACTTATAACATCTAAATCTCTTACAGATAGAACTTAGAAGTGCTTCTTAATTAGCTTTAGAAGTGCTTTCAATTGGCAATGCAACTGACAGACATGTGACATTCCAGCCTTTTGTGAGTGTGTGATCCCAGGAAGCCCTTTTCAGTTAGAATCTCCGAAATTAGCCTTTGTGTCTACTCCACATCACTGAAGCACCTTCTACAGTACGGGACTGGGATTGGGCAAAGGGTTGGGTCAAACACTATTTCTGTTATCCATAGATTCATTAAATTCTCTGTAGCTGAATGGGTTTCAGAAAAGAAAATCATGGAATATAATAATGAAATATCTAATTATGAAATATCAATGTAGCATAGAAATTACTTTGTCTCCTTTCATGTGCACAGGGAATTCTGTCAGACCCAAACACCAAGTCAAAAGAGAAAATTTTCAGGAAAAGCAGATACGAATTTTCAGCCTGATTTTCCATACCAGTACTACATTTTAAACAGAAGTAAATAGAAAGTATAATCTTGGAAAGATGTTCTTCAACAAAAGCAGAATTCTTTTTTCCAGCTCCAAAACATATGATCTTTCTATGAGCCCTCCCAGCCTCTACTTGCCCTTTCCAGATTTCCTTCTAAAAAAATACTAAGGGAAAAAAAAGACCCTAAATGCATGTTCTTCCTCTTTAGATCTAATTTGATAAAAGACCGCCACCCTCCATTTTCCATATGCCTGCTGGTCATGGCCATCAGAAAGTTAATATTGTTACCAGAAATGAGCTCAACTTAACTCAAAACATGTGTTTGCCTGCACAAGAGCATTTTAGAAAACTTTGCTTATATTTCCCCATCTTCAACTTTTCTATGGTTTGTTTGTTTGAAAACAACATTTTAAATTCAATTATATTTGCTACAATTCTGAGAAGGGCCCCTGCTTCCTTTTTAAAATAACTCACAGAGAAAATAAAATGGGAGTTATTGAGAAAAAAAAAAACCAAGCTGCTACTAGTGCAAAAGACTGTAGAGACTCTTTCTCCTTCCTTCTTTAAGCAGATTTACCCATTTAAGAACATTGTTTTGTGCTCATTTACAGTTAGTTTTGTACTGAAGGTTCTTCTAAGCAGTCACTAGACACTGAAGCTGGATCAGAAGATTACAAAGCAAGAAAATTTCCAGGCTGAAGAGTCCCCCTCCAGCCCAAAAAAGTGGTATTTGTGAAAAAAAATTGGACAAAGACTCTACCTAGACACAGTGGCCTAAGATATTGCCTTGCTTTGAGTATTTTTCTATCCTCACTCTTCTCATGCCTTTTAATGACTGACTACACTGAAAATTCAGGTAGTCTTCAGTGTAGTCAGTCATTAAAAAGCATGAGAACATCTTGTTGTTATTATTAGTTCAGATAACAAAAGATGAACACCATGGACCTCATTCCTGGATACAAAATTATCCTCCCTGAAGGCAGAAGATTGCCAGATCTCCAGAGAGATGGATGGCATCTCCATCCTCTTTACTCCCCTTTACTGTAGGATCACCTATGGAGTGTATAAATAGTTCACTTGACTCATGCCTCCACACCTGAGCAGCTCTTCCCTCCAGACCTGCTTTAAATCTTCAGTACTACTTGGAGCACAAATAACCTAAGAGTAACTGAACAAGTGCCTTCTGAAATTCAAGATTCTAATGCAATTTTTCTGAACTTTGCAACACTTGCAAAGAAACCAAACTCTCCCCAGGCCACTATATCCCATTCTGCTACAATAGACTAAGATAATTGTAGGCAGGATAGAAAGCTCTCACAAAGTGTCCAGCACCATCTGTTGAGTGTTGAGACAGAATCATTTTTTGGGGAACCCAAAACCTTGGACGAATATGACATGGGACTTCTTAGAAAGTCTTGGCGGATAGATGTGAGGACTTTATACTAGAAATTCACTTCTAACCAACATGAAAAAGAAAACAAATATAAAAATCTTATTAAATGACACATGCACATAAAAAACCAATCATGATTACACCCATAGTCATAAAATAAAAATATTGAATTCCAGTATGGACTTTTAAAAAATAAATAGGATTACTATGTAATCCACTCTTCATGACAATGCAAGAAAAAATATGTATTAAATAAGCTATGGTGTTGAATTTTCATCACAGTTTTAATCTTCTAAAAATGTTGCATTTTGATATCATGGTCTGAAACAAAGGGAAACAGTTCAGGTTACAGTTGGTTGGGATTTCTTAGTTCAAAATACAAACCAGAGGTTAAGATGGAATGCATGAAGTTAACTTTCCCTTCCAATCTTATGTTCATAAACTTTTACATATATGGGTTCATTTGAGAACAGATGAAAGAAGTTGTAAAACACCACAAGACTGACATGAATCAACATAATTCTGCAGCAACCAATAGTATGCAAAGCAGAAGTCTCGGGTTTTTGAAACCTTATGACACTGACGTGTTTCACTAAAAATTTCAATTTTTGCTGGTCTATTACACTAAATTATACTTTCTAGAAATATAGAACTAATTAAAATATGACACAGATTAAAAGCAACACTAACCATAGCTCTTCAGCAAGCAAGACACATATGTTTATGTGCTATTCTTGCATATTTTTATGAAGGCAGCACTGCTTGGTAAACATAGATGCCTGAACTTCTCCAGCCAAAACCCAGTCTGGAAAAGCTGCCAAATGACAAACCCAAACACTATATACTGCATACACACACTTACCAGAGTGGCACTTTACAAGAGTTCAGAAAGATTACCTGAAATCAGATCTTTCTGATTTGAAACATTTCTGTCTTTGTGAAAACCACAACAATGCAAAGCACTTTCAAAAAAAAAAAAAAATTTCTACAAGAGAAGTAAGAAAATGGTAGTTACCCATTAAAAAATATTTCTGTCTTATTCTCATTTTTAACAGGTAGAATTTTATACTAAAAAGCATTTTTTAAGTCTGTGTAGGAATATGTAGTGACAAAGTGTCAGGAAAGGCAAAGTCACAGACCTGGAAAAAAATCACAGAGAACCTTTTACACACTGCAACCTTTTGCTAACTTGAAGTGGACACAGGAAAACTGAGGCTTCACAGAGGCTGCAAACAATTGCTGTGGGTTTAATGTAAGTATGTTCTTCAGAATGCTGTAGTGAACAGACAGGAGGAAGTGATAAGGTCTTAAATCTTGCCACACAGAGAGGGAACTGATGTTAAATATGAGCTTGTATGAATAAAATGGACTGACTCTTGGAGAAACAAAACAAATTATTAGCATTTTCTGAAACAATTGTAAGACAGGGGGACTCCTTTGCGTACAAATGAAATTAGAATTTAGGTTGATCAGATCCACCATGTTTGCCTTGGAGGACAGGGGAAGGGAGACGAGGGGAAGGAAGAGAGGGTATGACAAGGAAATTTGGGATTTTGTTTTGGTTTGCTTTGTTTTGTTAAAAAGAGACAACTAGACTGTTTCCACATCTTTGCAAGCCCACTGTATTAAAAAAATAATGGTGCAACATGAATGTCTGGTGCTGAAATGTGGGAATCTATGGTGTCAACACCAGGGGCCAAAAGCAGGACAGCTTAGGTGATATACTTCAGGTTTCTTCTGAGCTTTTTATGAGGGTTAAAAGATTGATCCCAAATCCATACACTTTGTTAGATATTCCAGGGACTTAGTTCTTGTCAACATATTCTCTTGGTTTTACAAACCACAAAAAATATAAACTTCCAATAGCTGAAACAGTTCGGCTATAATCTGGACCCCCAGGCAATTTCCTGTTACCAGAAATGATAAGCCAAATACTTGGCTTATCCTCAAGATTGGCACACATAGTCTACACATGCAAACAGCTCAGTTGAAAGAACCACCATATTCTCAGTGGGGAAAAAACAAATTTGTGATATTGGGTCTGGAAGAGGTATTTTGCTAGTTCTGTGGCCTTCATTTGTGGGTCCTTTAAAGAGTACTAAATTATTGATTTTATCACTTGGAATAAACATAAATGCTTATAAAATATCTTGTTTGTAATTTGAAAAGCATGTGAAACACTCATTTTAAAAAATGAAAATAGAAATAGGCCATAAAGTATAAAATAAGTTTTCCTGAATTTTCTCTTTATATTGATATCTTTGAATTATAATAATCAACACCTAGTTAGAATTGAGACTACACAAAAAAAACAAAACACCACCAGGAACAATTAAATGCAAGCTTTTGCTTTTCAAGTTGACAAATGCATATTACCGCTTCATTTATAATAAATTCTATAAGAGAAGTGAGTTTTCAGATATGTGTGACATTTTGAGACTTGGAGACCTCCAATGAATCTATCTGGATCAGCCAGTGGCCAAAGCACTCAGAAAGACTCTGGATGATCCAAGAGTTATCACCGCTCTGTGAGTGATGTTGTGGGGTTGTCTGACAGCACATCTCAGACTGGGTATAAAAATGGCAATTTAAGGATGCCAAGAATCCAAAGGTAAAAAGCATCAGACTAAAAATTTGGTTGTAGTGTGTTGGCTCTTCAGCCCCTCCTCTGCCAGGCAGAATGTGGGACTGTTTAATCTGCCAGGGGTGCACCACAGCTCAGCAGAAAATTAAAATCTCTTCACAGATAACTCCACTTCTGCAAGATTTGCATTAAAATTTGAGGGGTGCCAACGTAATAGGAATGACCCTTCATATGCTTAGCTAGGCATTGTGTCTAATTTTACTGAGCTTGTTTCTTTTCTAAATCACTTTTGGCCATAGGCTGGTATAAATGCAAGAAATTCATATAATGAAACTAAAATTTTTATGTCTAGGAAAAATGCCAAGATTCATAACCATTCCCCCAGCTAAATTCTACTTTGCCTGATTTTCTGAATTAAGTGGTGGTAATTTTGTGCCTAATATGCATTCCTAGTTAACATGCTTGTCTCTATAAATTCTGTAATTGCTTATTTAAACAAGGCAACAGGCATATTGCACATAATTGGAGTGCACAATTACCTAATTTGCATCAGCAGTCACTGTAATTTCATGTCACACTGATTATGCATGAAATCATGAGTATATTTTGGAAGACATTTGAAACCCAAATGCAAAACAGAGGCATAACATAAGCTTCTAAAGCAATAATCCTTTTCTTTCACCTTTAAAAATGTTCTCCTTCTGAGATGCTGTTCTGAATTCTTGTGTGTTTACTTCTGTTTGTCTATTTATTTTTGCTTTTATTAGCTCACTGTCCTTTAATCAGGTCTGTAAAAGATTGTTAATTATTCCCATGAATAATTCTTGCAGTGATCCTGTGTCAGCTAAATGGTGCTTGTGTACCTCCATGTGTGTTCAAGGAAATCTAGCATTTTCAATAAGCAAATGCTGCAGTGTTTTCATCCAGGCATGGCTACATTCTGCAGAAGAAGGTTTTCTCTAAACACAGTTGAAATTTTTGAGGTCTATGTACTGGGCTCTCCAAACTACTGACATTCTTACTACTATCTCTTTTAATAAAAAGCATTAAAATCTGTTATTGCCCTTATAATTTAATTTTTTTCATTTAATGAAATCAGAACTTTGGAGAAATTAACATTTTAACACTTGAAACCTTTACAGGTGGTGATTTAAATGCTTTAAAATTTAAAATTTATAAGTTTAAATAATGTTTTGTGTATGAATTTTGTTTGCTAATTCAACATATAGAATAAAATGTTAAAAAAAAAATTGAACCCCTTATTGATGGAATGAGTTAAAGGAAGCTGTGCTTCATTTCATCCTGAAATAAAATACAGGACTAAAACAGAGCACAAGAGTAATTTAACAAGGTGAAATACAGATAACTGTGGCTTTGCTGATGTTGCTAAACTGGGAGAGCTGGAGTTGATTCTGCTTTTTCAATGCCTGTGCCTGGCTGTGTCACACTTTTCAGCTCAGCTCTGCATGAAATCAAATGTTTATTTTTAAAATTTATCTTAAAAGTTTTCAACTTTTCACTACTCAGACATTCATAGCCATCTTATTTCCCTTTATTCCCCAGAGCATCCACACTTGAGATCTATGAAGTTGCTACTCATTAATCCAACACCTTAAGTAGTGACAGCAGAGTATTAATTTAAGTAGATTCTGTGTTCTCTTGAGGAGTTTGTGGAGGACTTTATCCCCACGCAGCTCATCCCCATTCTGTCACTCGAAAATGTGTGTTCCATGGCATTGTCCTCCCGTGGAAGAGGCTGAGTCTGAAGCCTGAGTGCAGAGCTGGAGCTGCCATCCAGGCAGAGCTGCCCCTGACCCTGCACTGGCTGTGGTCTCAAGGCACGGAGGTGGTGTCAGTGGCCAGCACTGCCTTCCTAAGACTTGGCACAGCCAGTGAGTCAGGACTTTTGTCAGTTAATGCTTCACATCTGGTCAAACCCAAGAAAAAAACCCCAGTTTTTGATCCAATTTGTGATGCGTATGGTATAGAGTCCATCATCTGAAGGCACTTGAGCATGGATAGTGATTCCAACTGCTATGAGAGCTTTTTCACTTGATGTGTGTGTATAATTTACAAATGCAAACCAACACGTTTGGTTGTGTTCAACACTCCCACATCACAAGTGGGAGTGAGCCAGGAGGGCAGACAACCATATTAGACAACATATAGGACAGAGGAGGGTATAATATATGAGGAGTGTGCTGAAATCACATTTGAAATCTGATTTCATTGGATCCAGAAATATGAACTATTAGTATCTGATTGATCCCAGGGTAAAATAATATAATACATGAGTATGTTCATATGTCTATATAACAATAATCTGTCATGGAATATGATTACACATGTATTTATGTATTTATTTATATAGAAGCTATACATACAGATGTGTGTGTGAGTGCACACACAGACACGCATAATCAAGAACATAAAAACACTAGGGAAGAGGAAAGAACTCAGTCTCAGAACTCAGTTCAGGAAAGAACTCAGAAAGATGTTGTCGTGGGTTGACAGCCTTTATCCCAATATCGTGTGTTGTGTCTGGCAGCTGTGCCTTTTCTCTCTTCCCCCCCCCCCCGGCCGTCTTGCTGCGGCGGGGCGGGGAAGAGAGGGGGGAGTGTTTGACCAGGCCTTTTTTGCTTTTGGCTTTTGCTGCTTGGCTTGGCTAGCTGCTTTGCTTGCTTGCTTTCTGCTTTTTTTGTGCTGTTTTTTTTCTTTTCTCTTGCTCCCTCTTTCTTACCCTCCCCTGAAGATACTGGACCGGCTCCGGACGTGACCTGAAGGCGTCCAGGACACCCGAAGCTTGCAGAGAAGCGCCGCGCCCTCTCAACACACAGTCTGTTTTTTCTGTTTTCTTTTCTTTTCTTGTGTTGGGGAGTGTTCTTTTGTTACTTGTAAATAAATAGGTTTTGTTTTCCACTTTGCTCCTCCGAGAAATTCCTTCCCGAACCCGGTGTTGGGGGAGGGGTGGTTGGAGGTTTGTTTTGTTTTTGGGGGGCTCCCTTTTGGAGATTTCCCCTAATTTGTCCTAAACCAGGACAATATACTTTTGGTGCGTTGGCCGGGAAAGGGAGGCCAAAAAAACAGTGGAAAAAAACCTATAACAATAATATTTTGGTTTTGGCTATTTTGTGGGCATATCGGTGATTCATAATGTCATTTGGAGTGGAAGCTTGCCGGTCGTTCTGGTCCCTAGGGGTTTTTGAAGTTTTAATACTTTTGTGGTCCCTGGGGTTATTTCCTTACCCAAAAATAGCTCTGATGTTGGCCCTAATAAGTAGCTTTTGTAAGCGGGGGGCACTAACCAGAATAGTCATTGTGCTGGTCTTATGTATGATGATGTGTCGGATAAAAATGCTGGACTTTGTTTCAGGAATGTATGGACTGTTATTATGGTTGTTTACTCAGTTTGTTTGGGGAGAAGAAGGGGAAGGGGCTTTTCAGCCTTTGTCTTCCTTCTTGTCCTCCAAATTGTTGACATCTCTATTAGAAAATACTGAATTTCCCCTGAGTTTGAAAGAAACCATCTTTCTGGCATTTAATTTATTAAGCCTTTTCTATACTGTCTGGAGTGTGTATAAAATGAAGACTGAGATTTCTAAAGGGGTGGTCAGTAAAACCCACTCACCCTTTAACAGCCCTATCTGGCCTGTGCGAAAATCTGACGGAGAATGGAGACTGACTGTGGACTATCGTGCCTTGAATGAAGTGACTCCACCACTGAGTGCGGCTGTACCGGACATACTGGAACTGCAGTACGAGCTGGAGTCTAAGGCAGCAAAGTGGTATGCGACCATCGATATTGCTAACGCGTTTTTCTCCATCCCTCTGGCAGCAGAATGCAGGCCTCAGTTTGCTTTTACATGGAGGGGAGTGCAGTATACCTGGAACCGACTGCCCCAAGGGTGGAAACACAGTCCTACCATCTGTCATGGACTGATCCAGGCTGCACTAGAAGAGGGTGAGGCTCCAGAACATCTGCAATATATTGATGATATCATTGTTTGGGGGAGCACGGCAATAGAAGTGTTCGAGAAAGGAGAGAAGATAATTCATATTCTCTTGGAAGCTGGATTTGCCATTAAGAAGAGCAAAGTCAAGGGACCTGCCCGAGAAATTCAGTTCTTGGGGGTGAAGTGGCAAGATGGACGGCGTCAGATTCCTGTGGATGTTATTAATAAAATCACTGCCATGTCCCCACCAACTGATAAAAAGGAAACACAAGCTTTCTTAGGCGCTATAGGTTTCTGGAGGATGCACATCCCTGAGTATAGTCAGATTGTGAGACCCCTTTATCTGGTTACCCGCAAGAAGAACGACTTCCATTGGGGCCCTGAGCAGCAGCAAGCTTTTGTCCAAATCAAGCAGGAGATCGCTCATGCTGTAGCCCTTGGTCCAGTCAGGACGGGACCAGATGTGAAGAACGTGCTCTACTCTGCAGCCGGGAGCCATGGTCTGTCCTGGAGCCTTTGGCAGAAGGTACCTGGCGAGACCCGAGGCCGACCATTGGGATTTTGGAGTCGGAGCTACAGGGGGTCTGAAGATAACTATACTCCAACAGAAAAGGAAATCTTGGCCGCCTATGAAGGAGTCCAAGCCGCCTCGGAGGTGATTGGTACAGAGGCACAACTCTTTTTGGCACCCCGACTACCGGTGTTGGGATGGATGTTCAGAGGAAAGGTTCCCTCTACCCACCATGCCACCAATGCTACTTGGAGTAAGTGGATTGCCCTCATTACGCAGCGCGCTCGAATTGGGAAGTTAAATCGCCCTGGGATCCTGGAGATAATTACAAATTGGCCTGAAGGTGAAAGCTTTAGTGTCGCAGATGAGGAACAAGAGCCAGTGACCCGGGTTGAGGAAGCTCCGCCATACAATCAGTTACCAGTAGAAGAAACACGCTATGCTCTATTCACCGATGGTTCTTGTCGCGTCATAGGGATGAAACGGAGGTGGAAAGCAGCTGTGTGGAGTCCCACTCGACGGGTTGCGGAGGCTACTGAAGGAGAGGGTGAATCCAGTCAATTTGCTGAAATCAAAGCTATTCAACTGGCCCTAGGTATTGCAGAGAGAGAGAGGTGGCCAAGGCTCTATTTGTATACCGATTCCTGGATGGCAGCCAATGCTCTATGGGGTTGGCTGAAGAGATGGAAAGAGGCGAACTGGCAGCGAAGAGGAAAACCAATTTGGGCTGCGGAAGAGTGGAAAGATATCGCTACTCGGGTAGAGAAGTTACCTGTGAAGATTCGCCATGTAGATGCCCATGTCCCCAGAAGTAGAGCTAATGAAGAGCAGCAAAACAACCAGCAAGTACATCAGGCTGCAAAGATAGGGGAGTTGAAGATAGATCTCGACTGGGAGCATAAGGGAGAGTTATTCTTAGCACGATGGGCCCATGATGCCTCAGGCCACCAGGGTAGAGATGCCACCTATAAGTGGGCACGAGACCGAGGGGTGGATCTAACCATGGACAGTATCTCTCAGGTTATTCGTGACTGTGAGACGTGCGCTGCCATCAAGCAGGCCAAGCGGGTGAAGCCCCTCTGGTATGGGGGGCGGTGGTCTAAGTACAAATACGGGGAGGCCTGGCAGATTGATTACATCACACTGCCTCAAACCCGCCAGGGCAAGCGCTATGTACTAACCATGGTAGAAGCCACCACGGGATGGTTGGAAACCTACCCTGTGTCTCATGCCACAGCCCGTAACACTATCTTGGGCCTTGAAAAGCAGGTCCTTTGGAGGCACGGTACTCCCGAGAGAATTGAGTCGGATAATGGAACTCATTTTAAAAACAATCTTATTAATACTTGGGCTAGGGAACATGGCATCGAGTGGATATACCATATCCCCTATCATGCACCAGCTGCAGGGAAAGTGGAAAGGTATAATGGATTGTTAAAAACCACCTTAAAAGCATTGGGTGGGGGGTCTTTTAAAAACTGGGAGCAGCATTTGGCAAAGGCTATCTGGTTAGTTAACACTCGAGGTTCCACCAACCGAGCGGGTCCTGCTCAGTCTGAGCTCCTTAATATAGTAGATGGGGATAAAGCCCCAGTGGCCCATGTCAGAGGTTTGTTGGGAAAGACAGTATGGATCAACCCTGCCTCGAGTACAGACAAACCCATCCGTGGGATTGTCTTTGCTCAAGGACCAGGTTATACATGGTGGATAATGCAGAAAGATGGAACAACACGGTGTGTACCTCAGGGAGACCTGATTGTGGGATGAGATTCATATATGAATGTCATTGTTTGTTGAATGTGAGACAGAAGGAAACTGTAAGTGTCAAAGGTCTGAGCAAGTAAGATGAGAGGAATGCGTAAGTGTCAAAGGTGTGAGTAAGTGAAATGAAAGTTTTTATTGTATATTCACAATATGGGATAAGGGGTGGAGTGTCGTGGGTTGACAGCCTTTATCCCAATATCGTGTGTTGTGTCTGGCAGCTGTGCCTTTTCTCTCTTCCCCCCCCCCCCGGCCGTCTTGCTGCGGCGGGGCGGGGAAGAGAGGGGGGAGTGTTTGACCAGGCCTTTTTTGCTTTTGGCTTTTGCTGCTTGGCTTGGCTAGCTGCTTTGCTTGCTTGCTTTCTGCTTTTTTTGTGCTGTTTTTTTTCTTTTCTCTTGCTCCCTCTTTCTTACCCTCCCCTGAAGATACTGGACCGGCTCCGGACGTGACCTGAAGGCGTCCAGGACACCCGAAGCTTGCAGAGAAGCGCCGCGCCCTCTCAACACACAGTCTGTTTTTTCTGTTTTCTTTTCTTTTCTTGTGTTGGGGAGTGTTCTTTTGTTACTTGTAAATAAATAGGTTTTGTTTTCCACTTTGCTCCTCCGAGAAATTCCTTCCCGAACCCGGTGTTGGGGGAGGGGTGGTTGGAGGTTTGTTTTGTTTTTGGGGGGCTCCCTTTTGGAGATTTCCCCTAATTTGTCCTAAACCAGGACAGATGTAAAGACAACCAGCCCCTGTAACCAGCCCCTGAGCTGAAAGAAAGAAACAGGGTGCAGAATGAAGCCTTCATAATCCAGCAGGAAATGGTCAGTGGGAATCCAGCCCAAAGCCAGGGGGCACAGTTGGCCTGTCTTCCCTCTTCTGTTGTCTGTAAGACACAAATAATTTTATTATGTGCGCTTGCAAATTAAAAACTGGCTTGACCTTGATACAATGTGGAAAGACAGGTGTGTTGTTCAGGATGCCTTAAAAGATCCTGTTTTTAGCATATAAGGGACAATTTCTTGGGTATGTTATAAAAAGTAGTCATTTCATGTTTCTTTTGTGAATATTAGAAAACCTCACTTTTGATATTTTAGTTAGTTTATATCACACCTGGCAAATTTTCAGTAGTTCTCATTTATTAAAGCCCCACTGAGACCCATCAGAGTCCAAACCTGCTAGCATTTATCCTGCCAAATGCTGGAGGCTTTCCCAGCTACTGCTCATCGTTGGAAGACGTGATTTCCCTTGATCCCCCCAGCAATGACAGCTCTCACACCAGCCTGCTGCTGCAGAAGAAGCTCTGCTCCTTCCTGGACAGCCTTAAGCAGCACTTCAGAGAGCTGGGCACTTGCTAGGGTGTCTCGACTGCTTCTTTTAGGAATCACAGCAGGCTCTCATGAAAAATCCTTGCTGTTAGATTGAAACCACCCTTCTCAAAACACAGGGAAGGTTAAAGTGGAAATGTGCCTGTTCTAGAGGGCACATTCAAAATAGTTGGTGCTAAAATAATTGGGTGAGGAAGTGAAGAAAATAAACAATATGACCTTCCTAGAGCAAGAACAAAACTTGTTTCTCTTTTCAGATGTCTCCTTGGTTTGCAAGGTTAGGGATCTCTGCTCCCTGCTTGCTGCTCAGTGCAGATAACAATACTCAGAGCAAACTCGTTCTAGTTAAACTTTAACAGATAATCTGTAGCTCTTCTGAGGGTCCTCCAGAGTTTTAGTACCATTAAATAGCCCTTCCCAGGTGTTATACTCTGGCAAAACCCACGAATCTTCAACACCCTGGAAAATTGAGGATTTTTGCCACCTGTGGCAAATACTTCTTGTGCAGCACATTGCACTGTTTGCACAAAAGGATCTGTTTGTATTTCCTTGATTCAGTCAGGGGTACAGATCCACTGAGGTGACTGAGGAGTATTTTTTCCTGCGAGCAACATCAGCATAAGGACATTCTGTTCCCTGTATATTTCTCCTTCACAGTTCCTTGCTCTCATATTCTGATTCCTGCACTACCCTGTGACTGATCTAAAATATTTGTGGATTTTAATCTTAATTAAATTAATTCAATACCTGATTTCAAGGGAACACTGTTCAAAATATCTTTGATTTTATCATATTTTGAGCAAGAATTAAACTTGAGAGCACTAAAATATATTTAAACAGTAATTGCAGTCTGGAATATTTTTAGGACAGTGCCAACAACAGTGGTGGAATGAATGAGGGGGTTTTCAGGAGTAGAAATTTCATGAGAGGTTTAATCCCTTATCAAAATGAGAATAAACTGTTCAGTATATCACAGGTTCACAGGACTCATTTCCAAGTACCAGCAATGAAGATCTTTCTGTGATAGAATTTAGTCATGTTAGAGGTGAAAAGGGATGATCCTAAGTCAAAGTCCATGTGGGATAAGAATTGCAATGATATGAGAAAACAAATAATAATTTTCAATAAGAAAACACCAAGAAAGGTCAGGTCCAGTTCAAAAATTAAAATCCTATGTTTCCAAAATTCCTTGCTCAGTAGTTTCAAAAGAATGGAATTTTTAGTATTCTGTAATTTTTGGGCAGCTTTTTCTTATTGAAAAAAATATATAGAAGTCAACACAATGAACTGTGTGAGGAATGAAATGAGTGCGGTACCTGTGTCTTTCAAAACAAATACCTGAGACAAGGATTTAAATGCTTTTCACAGATAAGAATCTGCAGTCATCTCAGCACATCCTGAGATTATTTACTACTCAATCTAGCATCATTTCATGCTGTTATGTTCTTTAAAAACAGGGAAAAATGTTCCAGATGCCACAAGATTGTGCTATTAAGTTCAGCATAGACATAAAGTGTGGAAAGCATTTAGCCTGTGTCAACACATCCTCCACCTGGCAAGCTTCTGAAATACCAACATATCATCAGTGGGTAAAATCTGGTGGTGTTTGGCTTTTTCAAGGCTCTGTCAGTGTATGTTGAAATTAACATCTTGCATTGGTTTGCTGGTGCTGTAGCTTGCATGACTGCAGCCATACAAGAGGTTGCAGGAACAGTCTGTCACTTGTCCTTTTCCAAGGAATATCCCGAACAGCTGTAAACAGCAAAATAGTTTTGCTTCAATAACCTGACTCACAATGTCAACTTTGGCACTCAGCAGCAGAAAATCCAACAACAGCATTTAGTCATAATATATGAAAGTAACTGCATTCATAAGAAATTGAAAGTACTGTGGAAAAAAATAATTCTTAATGTCCTTATCTTACTTTAGTATCTCCTATATAGCTGCATGTGCAGATGCTGCTCCGGAAGAGCTCTTAAACTGAATCCTTATCTGCTCCCCATCACTGTCTGCAGCAGCTGGGGGAGGAGGGGGAGGGAAGCCAGCTGGAAATCCCAGGGTGCATTTCATGGGGTTTCCTGACCATTTGGGACTCAGCAGTATGTGCAGGAGCCTTTGACACCTTCAGAGAATATAAGCATGAAATCAGTGCCTGCCTGGTGTCCCATCTTCTTTGTGCCCTAGAGATGCTTACCTGTTGCAGGCAAAACCCTTTTGGCTGTCAATTGCTTTCCTTGTAGTCTTTTCCCTCCCATGTCACCCTTGGGCACAGTATCTATTCTCTACAAACACAGAAGTAAATAAAGACCAAATATTGTTCTTCTCCTCCCATACCCTTTCTAACATACTAGCTTCCACTAGAGTCAAGTTTCATGTGAGCTTGCTATGTCAGAACAGAATGCCACTGTGGACTCCAGGAGGTGAAAAGGTGACAGTGATAGCTGCGAATCTCTGCAATAGATAGGTCAGTGCATGGTGTGTGGGACACAAAAGTTTATTGTCAGAAACAATGCTATTTCTCTCATGATTTGAAAGACAGGCTAGAATTTCCGCAGCACATCCCCAGTTGCTAAGTAACTTATGGGAGAGGCTATTATCCAGTTTTGAAATTGTTATTTAACCACCAGATCTCCATTCATGCTGTGATGTCTAAGAGGTGTTTCACCACTTTGCGTTGCATGTTTTGTTGTATGTATTCCAAAGGAGTTCAAACTCAGGAAGATTAAATAATGCCCTGTCCTAGGGTGACATTATGATGCTTGTATCCCCATTTGTGTGTTCTGTTTATGCTGGATATTATGTTCTGTGCCTTCAAGACTGGCTCTGAAGAGTGAATGTTTTGTTTTGGTTTTGCTATCAGCCATTCCCCCACACACTGGCGGGGCAGTACATAGTGCTGCTTTGGCTTTTTGCTTAGCTTTTCGGTTTGCCCTTGCTTCTGCTTTGCTCCTGCTTGCTCTTGCTTTTTGCTTCTCCTCATTAGTTAGTTTAGCTTAGCAGTCCGAATTTTTCCCTGGACTGTTTTTCCTTTCCCTTTTTTGGACCTACTTGAGCCTGCTCCTGACTGGGACTTGGGAACCCCGAGAGTTTGCACCGTGTGGCCTAGCACGGCCTACTCTGCCCCAGCGCCGGAGGGACCGACAACAGAGCAACCACCCCCAAGAGAGACTTTATGAATTTGTCATCTTTCTCAGAGTGGTGTCATCTGGTATTGCTCATTTTGTGTGCTGGGGGGTGCTGTGCCTGTTAAATAAACAGGTTCTTTCCACTTCTCTCCGAGCAATTCTTCCCAAACCAGTTGCGGGGAGGAGCCGTGTGGGTTTGCTTTCTGGAAGGGCCCCCTTTTGGAGGTTTTCTCCCAAATTTATCCTAAATCAGGACACACCCAGACATATTCCTGATGTGCCCTCCTGCCCACTGCACTCAGAAACTGAGGGCTCATGGAGAAATGAGGTACAAGGATCAAGTAGCTTTATGGCAGGAGAAGGAAGGATTACTGGCTTTATACTGCCTGTATTACTTGCTCTTTCTTTTTAGCAATGGAAACACCAGTGACTAGTTTGAAGTTTCTTGTTGTCTTCTGTTTTTATTTAGGTGTGGGAAAGGTAGCTGGATAGAAGGATGTACTTTAGTGAAATATGTTTTCTTCCAGAAATGCATTCCAAAATGAGTATTTAGGTTTTGTCTTCTTCCATGTGATCTACCATCATTTCCTACCTATTACAGCTTATATATTCTTTAATAACTCAGATTTTTTTCCCGTATATATGTTCACTACCAGTTCCTGTTGCATCCCTCTCAGCTTCTTTACCATTTTAGGGAACATGAATAAAGCCCCTCACCTGCAAAATTATTCCAGGACAACAGGAATAAAGGCCCCACCTTTTCCCAGGAAAGACCAAGGGCAGCTGTGTTAGGTGTTTTGAAAAGGAATGTGCCAGATGATTGGAAATCTCAAAAATAGGTTAAAATACTCCATCGTGGCAGATGGAAACAGCAGACTTCTTCAAAGAAGAGTAATTGAAACAGAAATTATATTTGGCCTCTAATCTTTCCTAGCATTACATGACTGTAATAATGCAGTTACGTAATTACATAGTCTTATTAATGCATATTAAAGTATATTAAATCATGAGAATCCTAACCTTACATAGTCTTAAGGATTATGCAATCAAGAGGTCTCCATAAATTTACTTGTACACAACTACTCTGTCTTCTACAGATTATTTTATAGACTATATGGCAAAATTTACTGTTGCCATTTTGACTTTTAACTTTTTACATCTTTTCAACATGTAACCTTGACATGAATAGGTGGGAGAAGAGAAACATAATGGAAGTGTAAATGACTGTTGGGTTTCCTTTTGACGCAAAATACCCCCAAAATTGAGGATGCATCCCTTAATTTATAATTTCATTATTTCCTTCCCCAGAAAACAAAAGCACAACTTAAAGAAAAAAATTTATTACTTGTTACAAGTATTTTTAAGGGTACATACAACAAAGATAAAATTCAACATAGCCATGTATTAAAAAATGGAACATGCACCATTAAATGGACTAATAAAAGATTTTTTTTAAATTGAACAAGTTATCCCATCCAATAAACAAATGGTTGTATAGTATCCAATAATTTTTTTCAATTACGTTTCAGTGCTATATAACTTCAGCTATTCAATTATTAGTTTTGTTGAGGTTCTTGCTTGTTTCTGATTTTTAAAAAGATGCTTAACCCCGTCCAACAGATTTCTGTTGTTTATTTTTAATTTCAGAGTTGACATTCAGAAATATTTCTTTGCTGAGAGGGAAGTCAAACACTTAACAGACTCTTCCTACAAGAGATGGTCAATGCCCCAAGCCTGTCAGTGTTTAGGAGGCATTTGGACAATGCCTTAAATACCAGACTTTAATTTCTGGTGGGGCCTAAAGTGGTTGGGCAGTTAAACTTGATGATGATTCTTACTATGTAGGTCCCTTCCAACCAGAATATTCTATTCTATTCTATTCTATTCTATTCTATTCTATTCTATTCTATTCTAGTCTAGTCTAGTCTAGTCTAGTTTAGTCTATTTTTTAAAGACTACTTTTTTTTAGTTGTTGATGGACCATTTATGTTGATACATTTTTTTGTAATAACCAAGCATGCTTAGTCATTTAGGTAAGGATTTGAAATGCATATGGGAACAGTTAATGTCAATACCAGACATCAACAAAGAGAAGAACTTCCATTGTGTAGACAAAGGCCCTGCACAGCATTAGGTTCGTTCAGCAGCAGGTCTTTCTTCCTTAGCCCTCCTTTTGATGTTTAAGCACTTGTGGATCCTTTCTTGTTTCCTTTCACATCCCTTAACAGATTTAACTCCATGCTGGCCTTGACTTCTCTAACCCTGTCTCTGAAAGATCAACCAGATTCCAACTCTTGTGTGTAGAATTCATTTCATGTCTTATTTTACGTAGGAGCTCCTTGTTCATCCATGCAGTCCACCTGCCACCTTTGCTTGGTTTTTTTCCCCTCACTTCTTTCCTGTCATTCATAAAAAAAAGCCAGGAAAGGCCAAGCCATGATGATACAGGGACAGACCACCAAGTTGCACTTTTAAAAGTGACTGTTTAAGAGTGTGAATTTTTAAAATTCTAGCAACACTTGAAGATTGCTCCCCTAGGCTTTTCCCATGGGTACAAGATGAGTCCAAAGTGTGCAGTAGAGATCTTTACACATGCATTTTGCAGCATATTAAGACAGGGAATCAGGTTCCCCTGTCACAACAATGGGCTGCACTGTCTCAAATTGACTAAACTGATTTGTCATGGAGTGATGGGACTCACTGCTTTATATAAATGGTTCATTGTTCATTTTATCCCATTTACTCAAAGCACACTGAAATCACATCCTGTTACTGCTACATATGAAAAGGATTCATTTCTGCAAAAAGAGATAATCTTGCTGTTTTTCAGGGCTTTACATGGGGGCTATGACCAAGGCCATGAATAAGTAAGTAAAAATAAATGAAAATTACTCACAGACTATTGATTGCTTTGGCTCTAAGTGAAGAAAAAAACTAAACTGGGACAATTTTCTTTGCTGAACTACGTGGTGATCCAAGACTCATTTAACACCACCAATGAAATTACAGAAAGGGGAATAAAAAGAGAGGAAGGAAACTGATGAAAGTTAGCAGGGGTGCTGGAAGTTGCAGCTGGCGAGTGCAGCCACCCAAGAGCGGCTGCTGTGGGTAGATGAGCTGGCAGAGGGCCAAGATCTGTCTGTGCAGTTTGATCCAAAATGAAATATGAAGTCAAAAGGGCTTCTTTTAATTTGCTTGTATTACTTGCATTGTTCTCATCCTCTGTGTGTCTTGATAAGAATTTTCTCTTCCAGCAGTCAGCATCAGAATCCCTGGCTGTTACTTTTCATCACCTTCACCATTTGCTTTCCCCATTCCTGCATGAGTGCAGGATGAATCTTGTTTTGTCAGTCCAAACAATCCAACAGCTCTGTGTGTGAGCCCTGAAGAGGGGCCACGTTGTGAGAACTCTCTGTCCTTGTCCTCTTGAGAGCAGTGACCCAGAGGACACGGGCAAGTTAATCAAGCACACTCCTGCAGGCAGGCAGAAAAAGTCCTCCAGGGGAACAGATCTTATGGTATCACTCACAGCTGCTCAGTTCACGGACTAAGATTGTAAAAAAAAAGTCAAATCACGTAATCAGAGCTGGTTTCCAGTAAACAGAACCTAAGGTAGGTGGTTGGGCCACTATCTGACAGCATGGGAGGGAGGTGGGAGGCGCCAAAGCCCTACATCCCTCAGTGCCAAATCTGATATTTCTCTCAGCAGTAGCAAAAATAGCTCAACAATGCATCAGCTTAATGCAAGCAGCTTGTTTGACCTAGATGTCATTTTTATTATGCAGGACCTCAGCCCTAGGTTTGGGTTCCAAAGTAGTAAAAGGAGAGATTTTTGGCTCATTTTTGTTTGACCTCAGTGTACAAAAAGAAGACTGGTGGGAGGGATAATTACTTGTGGTACCAACATACATAGTGTAAGGAAAAGGTGAGTGAAAATGTGATGTTGCTGCTTGAGAATTAGACCTTGTTTTAGATGTAACGTCTCAAAATCAAAATAATTATAATCCAAGAGGTGTTTTAGATATCTTTCTTTGTTTGTTGTCTTCCTCTAGCCCTTCCCTCCTAACAATGAACTACCTTAAGAGCTCTGAAGCCCAGTGTATTTTACCTGTGTGAAAAGCAGAAAGGGACAAATTTGGCTCCATCACACTCACATGTTCTCTAAGGACAGATAAGACTCATTTTTGGAAGAAAAATGTGGTTTTTAACCCAAAGAGGGACATATAGGGGTCACCATGTCCTGAGGAACCAGAGGATTTTGGACCTTTGCCTTTGTTTATCTCACTGACTTTTGCAATGCTGACTGTGGAAAGCATGAGTGATATTAGCTTTCCATTAACTGTCACCTACGACCTAGTTTAGTATTTGACGTTTGTGTTGCTTGTTACTTTAGTTCCAGGAATTAATGACTCCCTGGAGGAACTTGATCAAAGCAGGGACCAGACAGTTAAAATAATACTGTTATGTGTGTCAGACAGTTGTGCTGGGGTTTCCAAGAATTACTGAGATTTGAATGGGTATTTTTGGGACATGCAGACTTTGATGATGTGACTAAGCTGAAAAAGGTCTCATTGGACAAACAGATCTGTTGGGACTGTGAACATTTCAGGTAGGGATCTAAGAGGAATCAAAACAAGCCAAAAAAAAAAAAAATCATGGCAGCACTTCTGAGTGTACTCCCAGCCATCCATACCAGGCATGGCAGACAAGCTCCTAGTCTCGAGAAATTTGCAGCAAAATGTTGTTCAGGGGTCTCAGGCAGCATGGTGTATGTGCCCAGGGCACTTCACATGCACCATGATCATCTGCCCAAGAGAGCCCCTGTGTGAGAAGAAGGCTACTGTACATTTCCTGATGCCTCATCAATGTCTGTCAATTTCTGAAGGGATGGTGTCAAGATGGGGCCAGGCTCTTCTTGGGGTGACAAGCAATAGGACAAGAGGCAATGGGCAGAAACTGATGCACAGAAAATTCCACCTGAATATGAGGAAGAAATTTACTATGCATGTGACTGGAAGAGATGGTGCAGAGAGGCTGTTGAATCTCTCTCACTAGAGATATTCAAGAACTACCTGAGCACAATCCTGGGCCTGTGGAATGAGCCTGCCTGAGCAGGGAGATTGGACCAGGTGCACCCACTGCAGTTCCTTCCAACCTTGCGTGTTGTGTGCCTCTGTGATTGATTCTGTGATACTCTGTGGTCACACCTCTGCACAGCTGCCTCGTCCTGGTTTGCATCAGGGCTATGGTCTCCTCTGATTGCTACAGCTGTGAGAAGATAAAGCTGGGAAAAGAGATACTCATATTCTGATTATATGTTTTTTTTCATTGTATGAAGAAGGTCCGTTACTTCTGATTTGTTTGTAGCTATTGATAAGCCATCTTTTATTTCCTGTTGTCATTTCCTCCACTTCCCTCCAGCATCTGGTACAAAGTGATCAAATAGTAAATCCAGAGATTATGATTACTCATCTCTTCACAGTCATTCCAACCATGAGACTCATCTTTCAAGCATATTCAATGATCTTCATACTAGGCAATATGGTGGCTTCTCAGTCACAATCATCTGGTAAGTTCAAATCCCCATATATTTATTTAGAAATTGATTTATCAGCTAGCAATATTTCTGTGTATATATCAATATTTCTGTGTATATTTTACCTCATGTGTTAGAATATTCAGTGCTTTTTTTGATTAGAAGATTGAACCAAACAAAAATTAATATCCAGCAGAAATGAAAGTGGTCTTCTAAAAAGCAAAATATAACAGATTTCTATGAAAGTTTTCTAACAGAGTAGATTGCAGCCAAAAAAGAATACCCTTCGGTGAAAAAAGAGGGATAAAAGACATGCAAGGTAAGATTTCTGCACTTAGTACTGTAAAAGAACACTATGGGAAAAGATCAGCAATACTTTGTTCCTGAGAAAGCATCAAGATCAAAATACTATTACACAGCAAAATTCTTAGAGACCAGTTGTTTGGCTACCTAAGAACATCTCTGTCTTAGGTATTTATCTGCAATGCCATTACTTATAGCTTGTCAAAGATAAATGCATTACTACAGAAATAAAAAATAAAGCTCAACACTTACATCAAAAATCTAATCTTCACTCGAGTTAAATTCCCACACATTCCCTGTCATTCACTTTATAAGGAAAAAAAAATTCTTTAAAGTTATGATCTCATGCTATCAACCTATAAGTTACGTCTCTGTTCTGCCACACATATGGTAAATAAATACCATTTCTGGCAATGCTGCACCGCCTGATTCCCCAGGGTTGATTGTCCCTGTGAGTCACTGGCTGTCCTGCGAGAGAAAGTGACTTCTCTGCCCCGAGATGGCAATCACCTATAGCCATGCAGTGCTCATGGCATGCCTTTGTGGAACAAAATTTGAAAATTAGAGCTCTGGTACCGATTTTATGCAGTGTTGTGATGCCTGGCAATGGTCAGCGATCTTCTGAGAAAAACACCAAAGCACTGAATTTGGTGGATTCTAAGAATTATGCTATAAGAATTATACCTTGTCTCAATATATCTATTAAGAACTTTCACTTGCTGGCATTTTTCTTCTTCTTGAAAAGATTTTTGCTATTCATTCTCTGTCCTATGCTTTCAATTCAGCAGCCTTGTGCACTAACGGCACTTTCGCCTACATATCTTGCTATCAAAAAAATAAAACTTTCCTTCATCAACATGAAGGTTAACTAAAGACTATAAGTTCAGATCTCGGTCTTGTTCTCCAGTAGTTTCTCTACAGAGTACTGCAACATGTGGAAGTTCAACATGTGGTTACTTATCAGGTTTCATCAGTCTAAGGAAATCAAAAGTGTTTTTTCTTCTTTGTTATGCATCAATGAGGTTGCAACTGTTCCAGTACATGCATGTTTTATTCTGTTATCTTTGAAGATTGATATTCTGCCTCTCCCTTTCTTTTTTTAAAAATTTGTTCCATGACATTTAGCCTTTTTACATGTTCCCTTTCAGTAGTATCTTTTCTCAGTAATAAACTTTGAAAAATAGAAAGGAGGTGGAATGTACTTGCTCATATTCTTTCTCATGGTTGCATTTGCATAATTTTTTACTCAAGGAAATGTTGTTTTTTTTTCCCCTGTAGAACTACTTTCTCCACACACCATAGTGGTATTTTCCATGCTTCTCTGTCCTCAGAAGAATTAGGTGGCCAGCAGGGCTTGTGATGTTCAAGTATTGTGGGACACCTTACCAGTCCCTGTCTGGTTTTATGGAAGTGTGGGCTTGGATAATTTCTCTGAAGCTCTTGCTCCAGGGCACTGGTATATATCCTCCAGCACTGCAGCATGCTGCATACCTAGGTAGACCAGGAGCTCATCTTCAGACAGAAAGTTGTGCCACCTCTTTCAGCCCAGGGACTGCCTGTTCATAACATTTTTGACCTTTTCATCTATCCATTATTGTAATAGGAAGAATAATTATGAATGTGTTGCTTTGGTGTATTGTATGCCTCCAGGATCACAATTAGAAAAAGGCTTTAAATATTTGCAATTACTGTGGGAGAGCTGACATATCAGCTGAGAGTGATCTATGATGTCACAGCTGAATTTAAAAAATTTCCCTCATAAATAAAGGGACAGAAATTGTCTTCTCTATCCTCTTTCTCTTTCCACTAACAGAAGATACAAATGATTCTGCCTGCAGAAGTATAGGTGTATACTTGCTTTGAACCAAACACCTTTTCAGTTAATGACAAGGGAAACATCATCAAAAAGAAAAAATATATTTCAGATAAACTGTATATATCCTCAGAAGACTTGATGCCAATTTACACTAAACTTTAAAGAAACTCACTTAGGTTATGCATGCCTTCATTTTGAAATTTAAATTATGCAAAATATACATGTCATAATTTCAAAAGATACATGCAAATACCTACTGTACATTTACAAAAAGTACAACTCATACTACATTCAAAAAGGCTTCACAACTCATGAAATTAGGAAGCACAGAAGAAAATTTCTCCAACTAGAGCTCTGAAAACAAAGTCTTTAATGATAAAAGATTGGTAAGATTCTGTCCTACATACCTACTTAATTCTGTTGAAACTGATTTTTTATGAAATTTTTTTTTTTAATGGGAGCAAAGGAAAGAATATGTATATATCACCAGATGGTTTACTATCATTTCTATTCAATTTCAATTAACTTTCTATTTCTTGTTAAAGAATTTAATAATGTATTGCCTTCCCTTTTAGTACACAAATAACTGCAGTTGTTGGAGTTTATACTTTGATTTTAAAATCCCAGCATTTAAATTCATAATATGTAGGGATATTTTGCAGAAAAATATTCTGATTTAGATATTTTTATTTATGCTGTTAAGTCGATGCAATCTGACCAATCCTGCTGAAGTCAACTACTCAGAGTTAGGTCCATGAATAAATCACTTCAGGACTGGAGTCAAACTGATATTCTTTGCCATACAAAAATGTTCATCACCAAACCCAAGATGTAGTCTTCACCTCTGAATTGAAGATTCAGCCTCTAATAAGTAGTGCAGAGTTATAATACATTTGAAAAAATAGAGAACAAAGAGTGTTGTTTAAGGTTCAGAATTAATTGGTGTCTTTTTTTTTTGCCTTCCAACAGGCTAGTCGGTGTCCACTTTGATTGTGTGCCAATGCCATGGGATTCCTCTGGTTTCCTTACTAGTATCCATCTCTAGAGCCAGCCATACCTCAAATAACCCACTGGGAGTATGAAAAGATCAATCTCCCCCTTGAAAGAATGCTATGGGATTCAGGGCTTTAATGCTGGTGCCCTTTTCACATTGGTATTGAGGGAAAATTTGGCACCCTGAAAAAAGGGTTTCAACAATTGACCTGCACAGAGATGGAAGGGTGGCTTACAACTTTACCAGATCTTTACTTCTCTGCTGGCAGGTTGTAGGATATATAGTCACAGGTTCAAAGAGATTCCCAAGCACAGATCACCTAGCTGAGAGGCAAAATCAGTCTAAATTTTGTCACCACATTAATTGTCAGATGTGTAAAAAAAATTTGGATAAGCAATTTCTGTGTGCTCTCTCTCACAATTAATGAACCAGTGTTAACCCTCTTAATTCTAACAATTTCCTCAGAAAAATAATTTGCAAAGAAAAAGAAAAAAGAAGTTATTTATACTGTCCAGTAAGAGAAAATGAATTTAGAAAGAATAAGCATTATATTATTGTTTCAGAATTCCAAACTTGGAGGGATAAAACTCATAGCATTGTAGTTTTTTTCCTTTTTGAGATATTTAAAACAAGCTTTTACTTTCCTTGCCTCTGTTACTGTGTTCTATATTTATGTTATAAACTCCTTTTTCCCTCTTCCTTCTTTTGTTCTGTACCTGCACAGCCCCTGTGACCAAATTGACTGAACACCTCAGATCAATTGTGATGAAAAGAGACTTCCTATATGGGGCATGTAGTGTCAGGACAAGGGGTGCTGGCCTTAAAATTAAAGAGACTGGATTTAGATTAGGTGTTAGGAAAACGTTCTTTACTGTGAGGGTGGTGAGGCACTGGAACAGCTTGCACAGAGAAGCTGTGAGTGCCCCATCCCTGGAATTGTTCAAGGCCAGGTTGGATGGGGCTCTGAGCAGCCTAGTCTTGTGGAAGATTCAAAAACATACCCTACAAAGAACATTTTGCTTTCTGTCGTTCTGCCCAAATATTGTACACATAGAAACAGCATCAGAAATTAATTTTGAAATTAATTACCCTTGAAAATATGCAATTAAGAAAGCAAGTACTCTTCCTGTTCTTATTTTCATAATTGAAGCATGATCATTAGCAGTTTTTTCTCAAAGTGAAAATACAGGCAATCAGACTAATTATCTAAAAGTAGAAAGTATATATTCTGTAACTTCTAAAGGGAATGGAAAGGATTCATTATATAGTAATAAAAATTATCTCAGGACATTACAATATTCTCCATTCTAACATGTATAGGCTTTTTCATTATGTCAATTTTACTTAAGGATGGAGAACATACACCTAATGCACATTAAATATACATTAAACTAGTTTTTCAGAAAATCTAAATCCAAAAATTAAAGGATTTCAGTTACATTACATGCTGCACAGCACAACCATGCTAAAGTAGTCCATAAAAATTAAAATGTAGTAGTACAATCATAGACCAAGAATCCACTGTTAGGCACTTTGCCTGCATATTTCTTCGTGGCTTCAGTAAAAGACAAGATCATCTCTTAGACCTGCACAAGGGAATTACAAAGAGCTTGAAGTCTTATGTAAAATGAGCTGCTTTGTTTTAGGTACTTTGTTGCAACAGAGGTAGAACTGGCTGAATAAACTCCACTTTATGACACCTTTTAAGGTTTTTTGCTTCTGTTTTTGCCTCAGCATGTAAACAACTTTTTCTGTTGGAGAAAACAATACAAAACAAGTTTGCAGGCAGTAGGTAAGAGATGGAGGATGTAGTTTCAAGTCCTTTTCTTGAGTAAGAGCAGAGCAGAATCTTTTTTCCACAGCTCCACGAGTCACATAGCAGAAACCTGAAGGTACATCTACCCAGTATGTCCTGAATTTTTGCTATAACTGTCATGAATGCTTTTGAAAAGACTATGTGTTACAACACAAACAAAAATGTTTTAACTCTAATTAGAGTAGTCATAAAGCACCTAGACACAGATAAAGGCATGAAAATAGGCAAAATGCTTACTTGAACCCATGTCTCATATTCTTCATGTTGATTACAGAGCAAAAGATAGCATCCATGAGAATAGTTAACCATGAAATAATTTAAATGACTGGATATAATGAAAAGCCCATAAGAAATATTTTAAAATTTTAAACCCCTTCAAAAGTCCAGAGGAGCATGAAATGTAGACAGCGATCAAAGCTAAAATCCTGTATTTTCCTTCCAGACAGGAATATTCCAACAAATAATTTTAGTGGTAGACACTTCACAGCTGGAGAAGTCTGAAAATTTTGCCTTCAAATGGTTTCTTGATGATACATTTTCTTCCTCTTTATTCACTCAAGTAAACACAATTTCACATCTTATAGAATGCAAAATAAGCAAATTTTTATATAGAATGGAATTCTAATCCTTCTGCCTTCTTAATTTCTTCATTTCTTCAATGTCAGGTTTATCTTCAATGTCTGATTGTGGAATCCTGTGTCCCTAGCAAGAACAGTGTCAAGGAGATGATGGGAGAGGAAATAATGTCTGCGTGCAGTCAGGGGACATTAAATGATCGTGCTTGTACTTAAGGCGGAACGGGCCATAGATCAAAAATGCAATGCATTTACTTGTGCTGATCTGCTCTGTTTTCCTGTGGGTCTTGACTGGTCTGCATTTCTGGTGTTAGTTCCTGGTTTCTCACAGCAAACATCTGACAGTTTTCACAGGTGTTCCCTACAGTGTTCGTTCCCAGATTTCTTCAGCAGTTATTTTGGGGAAAGTTGTCCTCAAGGTGTACACCTCATGCAGTGCAGGAACGTGGCCCAGCCTACACTTTTTGGTCCTGGGACCATGTGGCCAAGTCTCTTGTGTCACTGTGCATGCCTTCATTTCCTTATTTTGAAATTCTAATTTCAACCTCTCTAAGTTGTTTTACTCTATTTCCTTGTATTTTGGACGTTCTTTTGTCTTCTTGTTTTATGATCATCTGAGCCTATTGCATACATATCTTAGAAATACTGATTTCCTACTGTGGAAACCCAGGGCACCAGGGCACTCTGTCTGCTCTGGGGTGCCCTGACCCTCAGGGGAGCACTGACTTTGATCCTCATTCATGGAGAAAGTTTCCTAGACTTCAAGATAGACTGGAATCCACAAAAGTGTGAAATAGATTATAGAGAGGTGTTGGTGTAGGTGTATCACTTGGTGAGAAATTTAGGTTTTGGGATTTTTAGTATGTTGTGGATGGAAGCAAGATGGAGGGCACAGGGTGTCCTCCTGGGTTTCTTCTTCATGCTTCTTCTTCCTTCTTCTCCATGGGTTTGGGTGGCATTTTGTAGTTGGGCAGAAAAGTCCCCACTGGGGGCTCTTTGGGATCAGTTATTGGGTTAAAAGGGAAAATAATCTATGTGTCAGTTCTTAATTGGATAGTTTAGTCTTAAAAGACCTTGTAACAAGAGATTGTGAGCCATTTTGTGCCTTCTAATGAAAAGCTGCTGAACTCGGGTTTGCGAGACTGTTTTACTGATAAGAAATAATAAACACCTGAGTCCGAACATGAACTACCGTCTCAAAGTGCCTTCAATCCAGACCCAGAGACACTGACAGCCTACTAACGTCAAGGGATGCTTTTCATCCTCACTCCTGAAATCATAATCTCTGTAAATGTCCTAAGCAGGTGGGGAAGATGCCATCAACACCACAATAATCAACTTCAATAACGAGAAGATGCAGATCACATGGGCAACAAGAGAGCTTTTTCCCAATGAGAATGTGTCATTTTTTTACACGTGAGTATTGTCAGTGCCAATTCCTCTCTTGTTAAAGGATTTACTTAGGGACAATGAAATATCCAAACCCATTTGAGTCTTCTCTGAACTAGAAATTCTTTTAATATTTCTTAATATCCAGCATGAAACTTGTTTATATTCACAACTTACAAAAGCATACAAATCAATAAACCTGGGGAGTAACCAGTCACAGCAGACATAATATGAAACATTTGTCCCTCTTCTGTCATTGTCCCTCTTCTGTGCATTGCTGATGCTAATTACACCATCAAAAATGTTTTCTCCACGTATATGTATATATTTGCCTTATTAACTGAGATCATTAATGACTAACAGAAGCGTAATATTTTGGTTAAAGACAGTCATAGTGCTTATATTTTCTTTCTGGGTTATATATATGGAAGAACTTTTCACAGTACATCTTGAAAACAGGATCATGAGAGCATCTGTTTGAGCAAGTCATTCCCTTATTAGAAAATAACAATATGAACAAAACTTGAATATTTCAGACTGCATCCAAACCCAGGGCTGGAAATTAGGTGAAGTTTGGGTGGTGAATTCCCTCACACCACTATGAAATTTGTCACTTCAATAAAAACTCAGACTTCCCTTGACGTAACATTTGAAGAAAAAAAAAAAAAGCATTAAAAATTTCATTAACTTAATTTTTAAGTTTTCCATTTACCAATATTATTTCACTTACAGATTTGGTGAAGGCAAGAACAAAGTTTGGAAGCCATGTACCACCTATTTATTGGATCAAGATTATAATTCTGGATGTCTTTTTGAGACAGAAGGACCTACCCTTACCATTTCTATCAGGAACAGCAATGGAAGTGATGTGCTTTTTTCTAAAAATCTAAAAGCTGATTTTTACAGTAAGTATGAAAAATCATGACTACTTTGGCAGATTTTCCAGTTCTCTAAGTTTGAGAAGAAATCTCTTATATGGCATATAAAATGTTATCTTTGTGCACATCAAAACAAAACTACAGTTATTTCATGCTGATTTTTGTTCCATGCTGTAGTTACATAGGCTTGTGTGCAGCTGCAGTTAAGTGAGACAACATTGGACAGTCAGACTTGTCCCAAAATACAATTTCAAAATCCAAAGGAAAATACTAAATATATATATATATATATATATGGGTGTTCTTTGTCTAGTGCAGGCCTGCTGAGCAAGAAAATGAATAGTTTTTTGTCTTAGTGCTGACTGTGTGATATTTCTCATACTTTCAACCTTCATTCTTTTGCTGTTTTTCATGCAATACCAGGCAGCAAACTGCTTCTTGTCAAAGATGCTGTCACAAAACCATCATTGATGCCAATAGAAATTAGCTGAGTGGCTATGGTACAGTCTGGCAGAGTAAAAGCGACATCCTATTAGTAGTAGAGATATGTTCCTGTTTTTATTGAATCTTTACTGTCCCCAAATACATATTTACCATCTGGTGTGAGATTAATTTATCCAAAACTTCTGGAATTTTGCATACCTACATCATTCAAAGTGGAACGATTTTTTTCCTAATAGAAATCACACAGAATATATACAATGGACAATTATCTGAAAAAATTTATATATTCCAAACTTCTTAATAATATTTTAGCAAAAGGGATTAAACACCAATCTGTCAAGGCATCAAACTTTGAGAATGGTTTTATATCTCTTAATTTTACCAATATCTGTTAAATTATGGAAAACTGCAGCCTGATCCTCAAATTTTCACTATTAAACACCCATTGATAACAAAATTAATTTCAAAAAGGTTAGGTAACAAAGCTAAATATCAAGGATCAGAGTGAAGCCTTTAAATTAGGAAGGCAGAGTTTTCATAATACAAGAAGGCAAGAGTTCATTTTAGGATGCTATAGCAAAATTTGTTTCTCTTCTTCTCAGTAAAGCCCAGTCCACCAGAAAATGTGACCTTCTTCTGGAAAGAGGACACTGTTACTGTAAGCTGTAATAAACCTGAGAGAAATGCATGGTGCTTGAGATTTGAGCTTCAGTACAAAAGCAAGTTTGACAAAGAGTGGCAAGTGAGTTGTATGTCACATTTTTAATCAACATTGAAAACAGTGGGACATCACATTTTTATTCAACACTAGAAGGAGCTGGAAGAAGCATATCCATAGAATATAAAATACGTTTGTTTCCAAATTTTCTCTCATACTATATTTTCAAATATATCTGCTAGCAGAAAACATCTAGATTTTTAGAACTCTGGGTTTCTACCATTCCAGAAATAAGTTATAAATTTAAAGGCAGTTCCCACCCTAAGAGCTGAGGGCAATCTAAGGAAAAGGCATATATTCAGAATAGAGGCGTTTGGAAAGATAGAAGCAGAAAACAGATTAAGGAAGAGAGAAAAAAAAGAAAAACTAATGAAATAGTAGTTAAAAAAAGAAATTACACAAGATTCTTATTTATTCTAAAATCAGCTGTAAAGAATTTTCAAACACTATTTCACTAACTTAAACCTTTCTATTCTCAAAAATAACTTGTAAATATTTTGTGGATTTGAGTGTCTTTGTGTATTGTAAATATGCAACTGTAACATAGTGCACTATGCAATGATTGTTAGGACCTTCAACTCAATACCACACAACAAGGAATGGATATGAATAGTCAAAAGTCAATCAAGAAACAGAATTCCTCAAAACTCAGAGAAAGTAACATTTGTTTCTGAGGTTCTGCATTGGCTTTTTCCCTGTCCTAGTTGTGATCATGACTGAGTGCAGCATTTTGAAGCACTGTCTTAAAAACCAGAATTGACAATGATAAACCTTCTTTCTCAGTCCAGAACCTCCAAGTGCTGCAGTATTGGAGAGCAAGGCTTCGATCCCAGGAAGTGCTACTCTTTCCGGGCCAGACTGACGAGACTGGTACCACACTGCAACGTGGTTAAATACAGCAGTGACTGGGCAGCTGAAACATTTTGGATGAATGGCACGTTATTAGGTAACACCTAATATATATATATAGTCTAAGTGCAAAAGAAGAAGGAGTGATTGCAAAAGAAGCTGAGGACATGCAGCAAATGAATGTTGCGTTATTGTACTATTGTTCTCCATGTTGTGTTATCAAAGAAATTTCATGTAAATGTTTAATTGCACCTGTTTAATTTTACTCTATCCACTTTGCTCCTTATGGCTCCTGAAGCTATCAATTAGTGCCATAATCAGTAAAGAGTGTTATTATCTGTGTTACAGTAGCACTGAGGATCCCCAGTGACAGTGATGTAATGCATGAGGGCTCAGTGGATGTGTGTGTTGAAGGGGAGTGCCTGTATATGATATTTGGACATCAAATATGAACTCTAAGAAAATCCCTGATGTCTAATTTTTGAAGGTAGTTTTTGCAAGTACATCCAGTTGTACTACAGGACCACAGGTCACAGAGGTCTGATGCCCAAGGATGTTGGATTGATCGAAACGAGGAGGATGGGGAAAAAGAGATTGAAGGGAAGCAAAGCCAGAATCAGCGCTGCTTTCTTACCAGACAGTTGCACTTAACTGAGGGTGACTGACATGAATTAGATTGTCAATGCAAACAGTATTCCTACTGCTCATCAAAAACAAATCCCAGTTTTTCTGCAGGAAAAAAAAAAGAATGTACACCATACAAACACATTTATGTTACCTAAGCACAAACTGCCACTCATTAGACTTTACCAGAATTATGAAGGCCTCAATTGTTCAGAGTAACAAGATCTGACTTCTCTAAAATGCAATGGGCTATTAGCTCTCTTGAAGACCACCTAGTTGGGATGAAATCCTGGACCATAGGTAGCCTGTACACTCACGGCCACAGTGCTGACCTACAGAGAAGACTCTCCCACTATGAAAATTGTGAGCCTGCAAGCACGCCCTCAGGTGTGGCTGGCAATGCCGTCAGGAAATAAGGACAGTGTTTTCCTCTGCACCTCTGAGAGCAGACAACTTCTCAGCCTTATCTGAGCCATTTGACCAGAGGCTGTCAGCAGGTGCCTGCAAAGAAGGACATCCCAGAGGAGACAGTCTAAGTGGTTAAGAGATTCTGCGTGCCCCTGGATCAGAAGTGACATTGACAAAACTCCTTCACTGGGGCAAGCAGTTCTCTTCAGGATTTTAATGAGTTATTGACTCCAAATCTATAATCAGATGAAGCTGTGATGCTTCAAGAAATTTCATAAACTCTGAAGACCTCACTTACCTGGAGGTCACAATTTTACTTGTGGTTTCCTGGCAGCTAAACAGAGCAAGGAGGTGGAACAGGCTGGACAGTTGCTTCTGTATGAATAATCATCCAGGGGTTTGGGCATTTCTGTGGAGACCAGAAGGCCAGCAGTAGGAGGCAGAGGTTTGAGGTGGCATTGCAAAAGCTGCAGGAAGAACGCTGAGAATGCAGGAAAATGCACAAATTCATTAGTTCTATATACTTGCATGTCAGGTTTTAGCCTGCCTCTAGTTACTTTCTGGGTATCAACTCCTGTGATTTGCTGTCTCTTTCTTTGATGATATTGTTTGCTTTTTGTTGAGACATAAGACATTAGGGCTACATGTAAACTTGCATTTGCAGCTTCAATGATTGTAAGTTGGTGTATGCATGCAGATCTTGGCGCAAAGTTGCTTTATCACTGTTAATGCAATGTGATGAATGTGAGTAGAAATACTTGATGCATTCATAATGCATCTACACTGCCTATAAGCCACCTCTGTTTTCCTTTACCAGGTCAATTTAGATAAATAAAACCACAATTTAATTTTGTTGCAAGGTTTGGGGAAGCAGAGATTTTCTTTTCAGTCTCAATTGAACAATTACACTTGTCTTATTTGTCCTTAAAAATATTTCTGGCTTTTTTTTTTCTTTTTAAAGAAAAATCAGTATTTTAGCATGATTAGGTACATTTACAGTTAAAGCAAAAGAAAGTTTTTGACATACTCTTTTTGTGATTATTCTTAGATTCATGTGATGATGATATAACTTCTCAGTCAAAGACAGTAATTATTTTAAGTTGTTCACTGGCAGTAGTCTTAATGATGCTTATCCTCCTGATTCTTCTGTGTAAGTGGCAGAGGTAAATATAGTTTTATTGGTTACTACTAAATAGCCATGTCATGAAAATATAGCTGTCAGTCTGGATGAAGCCTCTTGTGATGAAAATTCTTGTCAGGCAAATGAAGTCATGGTGAAGATGTAGAAGTCAGCAGCTTAATCACTGTTTGAAGAATAATACATCCTGGCCTTCCAAACACCCAGGCCTTTAATTTGCAAAACTGGAACAATTCTGGTAAAAGACAATGTTTCAGGATAAAATTCTGTCTCTTGCACTTAATTTCTTCTCTTTTAAGGAAATTTAGCTAAATTCTGAGAAGCCAATTTTTCTAACTACTTCTTCTGAAAGGACATTCTTTTGTTCAACCTTCATCAATCAATCAATCAATCAATCAATCAATCAAAATGTCTGTTTGCAGTAAGATAAAGTAAGCTTGAGTGCATTTAACTTTAATAAGACTATATCAATATTTAGATTGGCTGTTGAATAATGCTGTTCATGTTTAGAATTTACAATTTAAAAAAATCCCAAACAACTACCAAATGACTACCAAACCCACAAAAGCCCCAGATTTTGGCTTTTTTGGTGGGGAAAAAGCCACCAAAATTGACATATTTTCAGAGATGAAAGTATTTGTGATCTAGTTACCCTTTCATTTCATAAATTGAGTTTTTTCTCCTGCACTTCCATGGCTCACATTTACATTTGTGTTCACTAACTCAGCCAATACAGCTGGTTGGTACACCATCTTCCCTGTCTAGGGGAAGGTAACCGGAGAGTGCAAGCTCCAACTACTGCATTGAGCAAAATGACACATGCTGAATAACTGGAAGTTTGTGTAAAGTCTGGATTTTGCTAGACCGGGATTGGGTTGAAAATTTATCCAAAAAGTCTCTTACCCCGATGGTGTTATCACACTGTTATAACTGCTTTTTGACTTTAGAACACATTAAAAAAAAATCAAGAACAGAGTACTGTAATGCAGAATACATATATGTGGGTACAGAACTGTGCTGAATGTATGTATGAATAACTGTGCTATAACAAAACATTTTTTTTTTGTTTTATTTGGTTTTTTTTCCATTTTGCAGGGTTCAGATGTCAGTCCTGCCTGCTATACCAGACCCAAAATACCCATTTGCTGATCTCTTCAATGATCATAATGGAAACTTACAGGTAAAAATCACCTTAGCTGAGCTGCAAACTCCAAAATGTTGAGAATAATTTGAAGGTAGCTACTGATCCTTGCTCTGCACTGACATTATGACAAGGAATCTCTGACCCAAGATAAAAGCCCCAAACCCTCTCTCTTGTGCGGCATCACCAAGAGGATCCACAGAGCAAATGCTCATAAAATCAGTGCAGTGCTGCTTTGGGACCGTGAAAAGGCACTTGCAATAGAGACAGAGAAACTGCTGGAGAAGAATTTCAGGGTGTTGAGAGGCACAATATGCACTGAAATGACATTGTGGTGTCTGCACCCTTTCCTGCACATGACAGGTCAGGGCGCTTGATCTTGTGCTTTGTGTTTGTGAAGTGCCGAACCTGTGAGGGCTGGCACACTCACAGCTTTGCAGGTGTCAGTCACAGGAGGGAATATCCACTCTCAGCCATAGAGGTCCATGCTCACAAAACCTTTAGACACAGAATATCTATCAAATGAATCGAGCACAGTTTTTGCCTTTGTTTTCTTAATGCTTCTTATGAGTCACTCATCACATATGTGGTGTAATTTTCTGTGTTAGTTGTTCTAGTGTTTACCTTAATTGCTAGTAAGTTTCCTCTAAAGGGGAAATGGGTTAAATATTTACGTTTTCAACCCCAATGAAATATCAAAAATCAGTAATAATTTTTCAGCGACAAGCTGAAAACTCTTATATAAAAAGACAGTTTTAAACTCAAAGTGAAGAAAAAAGATAAAAATTCAAATTAGTACTAAAGCATTAATACAGATATGTTATGTTGCCTAAATCTTCATTTGAACTTAGCCTTAATTTAGTTTAAGTCAGTGCTTGGATCAAAGAAAGCATGAGACTATCAAAGAGGGACCACCAGGTATTTTACACATCCAAGGTTTTCTAGGGCTCCTAATTAAATACAAAAATGTATTTTATGTGGTCTCAAGAATAAGTAGGGGTTTGTGTGCAGTTCTGGAATCCTATCTGCTTTCCTGCCACTCTGTCTTTCTTCTGTCCTGTTAGTTTATGTCCTGCTTTTCTACATTGCTTCTATTTCATCATCTCCTGGCTTATCCTGGAAAGACACCAATATGAAAGGAAAGCTGGTAATTGGTATCTGTACAACCAGGCTTCTTTTGACAGATAACTCATCTCTGCTGACATTAACATTTTAATTTTTCTAGGAATGGCTAGACAAAAATGATCATGTGGTGTTGCAAACCAAGCTGGAATATGAAGAACCAGAGTCCATCACTGAGGCAGAAAGCCAGCAAGAAGATGGGAAGAACAGTGACAAACAGGGGCCTTTGGAAAAAATCTTCACTTTTTCAGGAGCAGCTGAAAATAATGATGGCAAAGCAGCTGAGATTGCCTGCCTGATACCAGCACCCAACACTACAGCTCCTTTTGCTGGCTTCCATATTATAATGAATGATGACATGTATGTGATGTTATAAAAGCTGCAGGAGGTGTTAGGAAATTCCATAAAAGTCCTGATGAGTCTGGGAGAGTGACGGAATAGAAAAGGTCATCATGAAAAGATTTACATCAAGAAAGACACTGGGCTGTGTTTTTAGATCTGTACTTTCCCAACAGCTACAATCTCTCGGGCAGACTCAAGTATTTGAAACAAACTCCTGATAATTTATAGAGTCAGGATTTGTTCTTCTAATTGGGGTTTATCCCAAAGCCCCATTTTCCTTCTATGGACAGGAGAGCCCAGGAGCTCTCCCATAATATATGTCAGCAGAGCTGAGATGTACTCCTTCTGCTTATGGAGTGTGTAGAGCAGGGCAAACTACACCATTGCTCTTCCCAAATGAAGAGAGAAAATAAAGAGGTTTTGCCATCTCATGTAAAGAGATTTTTGTTGCCTAACTTTGCATTTCATGGCACGCCTTAAAGGTTTTATAGAGAAGGAATAAAGGCAATTCTAAGAAGAGAAGAGCAAGGATGTACAGTATTGAATCACATTTTAGCCTGCAGATACTTCTTGTGTAGGCAGCTTCCTCTAGAACAGCAGGGCATCAAGTTTTCTCAGAAGGTCATGCCCTCTAAGTCTTAGAGTTTTTGAATAGTCAGCATCTTACAGCCTTTATTTTAGAAAACTGAAGTTCATTTTGAACAGTATTTATGTTTAACTGAGTTTCATTTATTTTGAACCGGGGTTTAGTGCAATCAGCAGCTGTATACACAAATTAGGACTTCTTATTCATATCACATATACTAGTCTTTTGTTTTTCTTTAGAAAATGGGGAGTTTGGGTTTTTTTAACAAGTTTAAAAATAAGTTTAGAACAATATTTTAAAGTTTTCTAAACATACCATCTTTTAAAGTATGTTTAATTTAAAATCTAAAATGCAATATACTCAGCAATCAGACTTGGCAAAAAAAAATCTTTATGATTCTGATTTTCTGCATATCACTTATGTTACATGCTATTTGAAAGCAAATTTAGTAATAAAATTTAAGTGTTAAAAGTGCCTATTATCTGGGTAAGAAGATATAGTGTGGTTATGTGCTGAATTAGCTACAGTTATTCACCTGCACATCAGTCAGTCATTAATGGCTTTATCAGCTGAATAAGCCTTGCCAATCACATACTTCCATTATGCAAACACTCTGATTTAATGTGCAAATTGGAAATTGTGCATTTCAGAAAATTACTGTGATTAGTAAAATATTTTAATTCAGTGCTTTAAAAACTTCAATTCCAGATCTTTTCAAGAGCAGTAAACAATAATATGGATCATTAAGTGCCAAGATCTTTGTCTAAGGGTTCCAGTTTGTTTTACAAAGAAAAATAAAGACATTTTCTGGCCAGTAAGTGGGAAACTCAATTGGAAGGACAGTTCAGCCACATTGCCCAAGCTTTTTTGGACATTGTCACAGATTTGACTGTTCACTCACAAGATTAACATGGATTTCACATAATCCTGAAAACAATTTTGCCTTGTATACAAGTTTGGGGGGTGCTTTTTGCACACTGCCCACTTCTGGAAATTTTTGTGAAATGTAGCCATGAAAAGTTTCAATAGCACTGTCAGAATGCATTGAATTTTAAGCTAATTCAAGCTCTGTAAAATTTGATGAGCAGAAAATATCTCAGCTCAGCTCTTTGTACATGATATAAATTGTCATTCTTGCATTAGAAATAAATAAGTTACAGTGAATTACAACAGACAAGAACCTGCTCCAGTAATGATTCTATGAACAAAGAGGGAAGTAAAGCACAGAATATATTGTTTAGTTGCTTCCTCTTCAGCCCACATCATATGATTGCCTGCAAAGCTAGCTACTTCAATTAAACCACTTTCTGTGGCACAACTACTTGTCTGTCTGGATTCAAAATATTTTCATCCATTTTCCTGAAATTTTACTCTGAAAATAAAAAAAAAGAGTAGAACATCATATTGAATTATTCTGTTTCAGCAGCTGTCCTAAAATGTTATAATAATGTAAGTTTTTAGAACAAAATATATCTCGTATTGTGTTTTATAGATAGAAAGGGTGGTTTTGTGCATGTATGCAACCACACTTACATTTTATGTAACATATTAGAAATAAAATAAATAAAACACCCACATAGCTCAAATATTTATTTAAAAAATGTTGCCCAAGATGAAAACAAAATATAGGGAATTAGTTGCATTCAACAAAAGCTCCCTTCCCCCATCACTTAAAAAAGAAAAGCCTTCCAATTCTTATAAACTCTACAAGAATCTCTACAGAGTGATGAAACACACAATTTAAGGAACAGGAAAGGTCTTCCCCAGGTACTGATGATGATTCTAACAAACACTGTAGAAGATTAACCATGCTCACTGTTAGAGGGTATTGGAGGCTTCCCCAATCACCCTTTGCCATCTGCCATTTTCCACCATTTTGCCATCCCTCTCCTCTCCTCTCCTCTCCTCTCCTCTCCTCTCCTCTCCTCTCCTCTCCTCTCCTCTCCTCTCCTCTCCTCTCCTCTCCTCTCCTCTCCTCTCCTCTCCTCTCCTCTCCTCTCCTCTCCTCTCCTCTCCTCTCCTCTCCTCTCCTCTCCTCTCCTCTCCTCTCCTCTCCTCTCCTCTCCTCTCCTCTCCTCTCCTCTCCTCTCCTCTCCTCTCCTCTCCTCTCCTCTCCTCTCCTCTCCTCTCCTCTCCTCTCCTCTCCTCTCCTCTCCTCTCCTCTCCTCTCCTCTCCTCTCCTCTCCTCTCCTCTCCTCTCCTCTCCTCTCCTCTCCTCTCCTCTCCTCTCCTCTCCTCTCCTCTCCTCTCCTCTCCTCTCCTCTCCCATCCCATTTCCTGGATGTCACACAAACATGCATTCCATCTCTCAGAGCAGACTTCCACAAATTAGCAAATTAAGCAGCCAGACAGGAGAAGGCCTGTTCAGTTCCCCACAGTGAAAAGAAGAGTACACAGTAACATTCACGTCTTCATTCTTATTTATTCAAAACTTGTCATGTTCTTCAAAGGCAAGAGTCCCTCAGATGCTATAGCCTGTTCCCTCATTATATCCCAAAGGAAGGGAAGGGGTTCATGTGGTAGTCCAGACTAATTGAACAGTATTTCCTCAACAATGGAACAAACATAATGTATATTTCTTCCTCACACAATTTATGTGCTAGCAATAGCAGCACCAGGCCAATTTATATTGATAAATTGAATATCTCTATTGTTTGCTTTGTTTTTCATGTCTGATTTTCAGTGAGAGGAAGAATAGGAGTAAATAATGCTTTTGTTAAAACAAGTAACAGAACTTACTGAAGACAGTCTTCTACACCCAATTTTTTTTTTGCTATTGTTTTTTAACAATTGTGCCTTTAAATTTACTTGGAAATATGCTTTGCTCAACTATCAAATGCATAATTTTGACCAGAAAATGGTTGCTTCTTTTGCAATAAACCTAAACTCTTCTTAGAGTGTGTTTAACAAAGCTTTCAAAACAGTCTTGCCTTTTTTTTTGTAGTTTACATTTTTACAGCTCCGAAACTCAGCCATGCAAAACATAGTTTATTTTGCTTTTCCCTTTTTGTGAAAACAATGCAGACTGCAAAGATTAAACTGGAGGGCCATCCAGTCTTTAAATGCTTGAAAGACTGGATTATATAATTTCATTTTTTTAAAAAAAACTACACGGGCCTAAACTTGTCAAAATACCAAGGGCAAGAAGTCAGCATTTTCTGTCGGATATGACCCTAATTGACCTTTTGTCACTGCATATCTGAGTACAGATCTATCACTGACTAATCTAGTGCCCGAAACAGCAGTATTGTGCAACAAGAGAAGAAATGCAATAATAACTCCTCCACTCCTGGAAATTTCTTGTAATCATGTCTTATGATTTGAGAGCTGAGTTATTGCCTGCTGCATGGCTTGCTCCTGTCTGGTTTCTTGCTGGAAACTGCTGGCACAAGATTTTCCGGGTAGCGGGAGATAGCAGCTGTACCCTGAGCAACGAGGGGTCCCTGCATGCATCCACACTTCCATATTGCCAGCTGGAAAGGAGCCCCAAACCTGCAACTTGAGAAGTTACATCTGTTTGGGGCTCCTATCCCCTCCTTACTGGGGTGCATCAGGGCCAGGTGTGGAGGTAGAGGCGGAACCTTTCTTCCCTTCATGCCCTGAAGCTCTGAAGGCAATGCTCTGTCATAGGTTGCAGACAAAGGAGCCCTGTGCCCCTTCCCTGGTGAAATGACACAGTTTATTTTTCAAATCAAAGTCCCCTGGTTTGGTGATAGGTTTCATGTTTACCTGCTCTTTGTCTGGGGCTTTTGATTTCCTAGTCTAAGAAGATAATTGTGAAAAAGAAACAATATGCACCATATTGAAAAAATCCCCCTATATATATCTAGTCAGGCTAAAAATGTTGTCAGAAGATGGGCCAAACAATATCTTCACATTTCTGAAGTACTTGATATTATAATTGTATTGAATAAAAGAGAAACAAACATTATCTCAGGACTATTTTATTACTTTTTCTTTCTCTCTGTTTTCTTTGTATCAGTATGCCCCTTTTTTGATAAATGTTTTCCTGTTCCACATTGGTCTACAAAAGTCTTCTGTTAAAAAGTATCATTTATCACTGTGTTCCTGGAAGGCTGCTAAATGCAAGAGCATATTCAGCTTCAGATTTTTGATAAGAAAGCTAGATGGATTGATAAATTGCAGGCAATAGGTCTTGCAGGGTCTACAGAGAGAACGAGCTCTCTGCATTAACTCTCTGCACTGCTAGGAAATTTTATAAATAAGAGGAAGCACTTCAGCCCAACTCCCTTAAAGGATAAGATATCCCTATGACAGTTAGGAAGTGCCATCAGTACATCTCTTAGCTAAGGAGGAGGTTAAAGTCACTAATTGTAAGATGGAGGGGTACAGGTATGTGGCACAAAAAGCTTTGCTTTGTGCAGTGATTCTTTTAGTGTGATGAGGTTTATGGAAAAAGCGTCAATCTGCTTTTTGGTGGGCATCTGCATCCCTGGGCTATGGAGTCGTACATTGTTTTACCCCTCTGACAGACAGTTTGGAAAAGGGACTTTTTATTTTTTTTTCTGCGAAGGAGCTGAGCTTTCAAAAAAGGGTGGAAACAGTGTAGACAAATGCACCATAGTTTTTAATGGGTATAAGAGGCCCTTCTTACTAAAAAGAGCAGTGAGGGCCTGACTTCTATACACCCTGTGAATTCTTAAAATGTTGAGATATAGGGTTAAGCAAGGAGAGGGAGAAGGAGAGGGGAAGCCCTGGTAAGATGAAGGGAAAATTTCAATTCTGCATGCACAAGGAGGCCTATTTAAAACTGTGCTTGGTCAACAATAACAATAAATAATGTTTTCCACCCAAAATTCTATAGGATGGATCTTCAAGTATTCTATCTCAACTTAAATGCATTCATAGAGGCAGTGGGAAACCACAGCCATTTACGAGTTTACACAGGCACTGCCCAGAATCTCTCTGATATCCTAGAGAAGTACAGTCCAGCACAATAGAACCAGGCATACTGCTCTGCTAGGCAAACAAGCATATTTCCAATGCATTAAATAATCGCAGACCAGAAGAAACTAATCAATACAGACAAAAGTCCATCTCTACTTTACAGTAAATCTTGCCATTAGCAATGGTGTTACGGTTAGAAAATGGTTGTGTTTTGGGATTTCTCTCTTTAGGTAACTCAGCTTTCATTTCCATATGAAAGACACTTCATCCAGAGGTTATGAAGATGATTCAAGCTTACTGTGGGCCTACTAATACCTGCTCCACTTTTGATTGTGTTACCTTTGTGTATTGAGTTTGCCTGGGGTTTTTACATAATAAACAAGGCGAGAATGCCCCAAACAGCCCAGCTTCAGGTTTGTGTACGAATCAATAGAAAAGCAGAATACAGCAAAACAGATGTTTTTGTTTCCTATCATATTCTGCAGATGTTGTTCATAAAGAAACTAAAGCTGAGTTGGGGAGTTACTTGTGCAATTTTCCCCGCATTCATTCCAAAACATTTGAACTTCAGTACAAAGAAAGGCAGTAAACAAAGGGTCTAGCAGATGGTTGATACTGGAGTTATCGCTCATGGTATCTCAGTGCGTGCTAATGTCTCCTGTCTCTTGCATGCTATTTTGCTGAAATAACAGGTGTTAGATCACAATCAACAGCACAAAGGATTTAAACACCCAGGTACTGGAGAAAATTTCCACATCAGAAAAGACTCAGGGGTTACAAAACTAAACAGGTAGCACAAGTGGTATGCTATAGACTAAAAACAAGAGGTAGAAGAAGCAGTCAGAAAAGAGTCTGTATTTCCTCTCAATTTTGATTACACAAGAAGTGTGAAGTTATTCTATATCTTGGCTTGAAATCAATTAAGTCAGAATTGTTTTTAATGTTAGCACGCCAGCTGAGGTTCTCCTTCTGCTGCCATGGCACTCAGTGGGAGTAACGTCCTCAGCAGTGAACTCACTGAAGGGAATGAGCACAAAGTGGGAGCATTTAAATTCCACAGCATTGAAAAAGCTTGGACAATTGAGTGATGGGTTTCAATAGCACAATTTTACCTCAAATGTTATATATCAGCCTTTTATGGCAGCTTTTGGTTTGATGTGAATAGGTGTTTAAAGAGACCATGTGAAATATTTTGCAACACACCCATATATCTACTTCGCTATTAATGGGCTCAGTTGTATGTCAAGGAGGAATTTGGCATCATTTCCCCATATTCTGATTGGCAGTTGGCAGAATCTGGTATCTGTTGAATGCAGAAAGAAAATCCAGTTGATGTTTATACCCTGGCAAAATATTTTGACATGGTTCTTTGAAGATGAAGAATCAAACTAATTGAAAGACAGAGAATCTAAGTAACCATTTGTTCCAGTGTTGATTATACAGCAACAGGAAAATTGCTGTAAATTAAATTACGCTTTTAAGAAAAGGAAGAGTAATTCTGCTAGAAGGACACTTTTGAAAGTCATGACTAGATGTCTTGATTATATAAGGTTTTTCTGTGATTTTGTACTTCAAGTACATTAACTGCACCACAGAGTCAGAAAATTTATAAACAGTGCACTATAGACATTTTCCATTAGCTGTTATAATGCAAATTTTATTCCAGATATTGCTTGAGAATGTTGTGGTTTAACTTCAGACAGTAACTAAGTACCATGCAGCCATTCACTAACACCTACAACCCACACCCCCTGGTGGAGTGAGGAGGAGAATGCAAAAAAAAAAGGTAGTCTGAGATAAGATGAAATGAGTAGTTGATTTAAAATATTATGATGATAATAACAATAATAGAAATAATAAATAAATAAATGATAATAAATGAGTACAACAAAAAGAAAGGAACAAAACCCAAAAAAGACAAGCGATGCTCTGTAGGGTTGCTAAGCACCCACTGACCAATACCCAGCCCAGCCCAGAGCAGTGATTGGTCCCTATCCCCCAATTCCTCACAGTTAATATGCTGAGCATGGCATTTCAGGGTATGGAATGTCCCTTTGGCCAGTTCTGGTCAGCTGTCCTGGCAATACTTCTTTCCAGCTTCCTGTGTACCTGCTCATTGGCAGAACATGGGAAACTTAAAAGTTCTTGACTTAGGATAAACAAGGTAAACACTACTTAGAACAGCTAAAACCTTGGTGTATTTTCAACATTATTCTCATGCTAAATAAAAACCACAGCACTGTACTAGCTACCAGGGAGAAAATTAACTCTATTACAGCTGAAATCATGACAAAAAAAAGGAGACAGTTATTCCTAGAGTTGAGCAGAGGGAAGGATCAGAAGTTCATCAGAACCTTTATAAGTATGCTTTTCTATATAGTTATAAATGTTAAAACTACATTAGATTACTTAATATTTTGCACTCAACACTTTTAACTTCTCTGTGCTGGCAAAGCTCTCTCTAATGCAGCCCAGGATGTCACTGGCCTTTTTTCCTTGCAAGGCTGCATTGCTGGCTCATGATCAGATTGTTCTGTACTAGCTTTGCCTTCCCTGCAGAGCTGCTTTCCAGTGGTCATCTCCAAGCTACTTATGCTACTCCCTTATGCTACTCCCCAGGTACAGGGCTTTGCATTTCTTTTTGCTGAACTTCATGTTCTCATCACCCTGTTTCTCTAGCCTTTTAAGATGACTGTCTAAAGGTAGGCATTTTATTTTGCACAGGCAACACTTCCCTGTCAAATGGTTCCTCCACCTTTTGATCAGCACTGATGTTAGAAGCAGTACATCATGGAGGGTGGTGGTTGATAACACCCATTGTTGTAACTACAGAATAATAAATTGCTGTTTATCATGTTTAGTCAGGAAGTATTTAAAGGAAAACAGTTACAAGATAAACCATGCAAAGAATGCACAGAATTACAGGCAACATCTACAGAGAGCAAAAACTGAACTAAAAAAGGAGCTAAAAAGGTGAGGAAAGGAAGCACACGTTGTAGTAAACTTAGCCCTCAAACAGTAGACAACAAATCTTTTTGATGTCTTGATGTGATTTTACTCTTATGGCCTTAAAAGAAACATGAGTTGAAGATGAAATACAAATGCTCTGACATCATTCACACATTCTGTCAGCATTTACATTGGTGTTTGCAGCTCAGTCTTTGAAGACACAAAAGAAATTTTGCAAACAAAGTCAGCCTGAGGGGCAAAATGATTTAGCAAATCTAATAAAAATAAGTCCTCTAGGACACAGATAAGCTATTGGACCACACAGCAGTGTAGAATACAGAATGCATCTTACTAGGATCAGATGTGTTTCTCTTCTTGTAGTACTCTGACAATAGAGTCAGCTGCCTCTGGGTATTTTGGAAAAATACCATGATCACAATGTCCTATGTTATTTTGAATAGAAGTTCAGTTTAATCCTTCAGCATATTGACTTTTAAGTGCAAGAAGCCCTAAAGGTCCTTATAGGCCAGATAAGCATGCAGATCATACTGAGGAGGCCTACAAAAAGTGTTAGAGAGCTGAAGACAACCTTGCTGGTCAGAAAAACTAGCACAGCAGGTTACAGTGTTTGATGAAGATAAAGGGGTTGATTTCTGTAGTTACTTGCTTAAAAATCAATTCAATAACTAACATGTATATCAAATATTCTTAAAATAGGGTATTATTTTCTCTCTGGTTTCATAATGTTTTGAATATTTTGAAGCAGTCAGTATTTCTTCCACCAAACCCTGTAAAATCACTCAAGATACTTTCATTCAGAACAGGTGATTCTCCATGGTGGAACAGTCCCACCAAATACAATGAAATCTTCAGGTTTAAAAACTTTCATGTGGCTTATGTTTACTGTCCAGTGGGACATATACACAAGGGTATTACCTTTCAATTTCTGCCTGGCAAAATACTATATACAAGCCATATAATATGTGAAAGGATGTCAAAAGTCATCACAATGTCTTCTCTAGACAAATAATGAAAAAATAAGGCCAAAATAATCTTGCAGGTTTTTACAAATGAGAGAAAATGCGATCATTTTGTATAGCCTTACTTCTAACTCTCTAAAAAGAGAGAACCATTATTGCATTGTTATTCCATATACAATATAGATGAGTATGTTATTCCTGTTCTACAACTGTCACACCAGACCTCACATTAGTTCAGCAAGGAGGAAATACTCTAGCATCTAATGAAAAATGTCAGTAACTGCCCATGAGCTGCAGTAAGATGGGTCTTTGGGTAGCACTTCCACTTGATGTCCAGGAGCAATGTTCTAAACAAACAGCATGACATCCTCAGCAGTCTCTCCAAAAGCAAATTGGTATGAAAGCACAACATCTATCTTGCTGAGTTGACCAAGTGTTGGTTGTCCCATCTCCAGTCGAGAAGCTTGTCAAGTGATATCCCCATGGAAAGCAACAGTTATCTGTGGGTAGCAGTCCGCATCACCTGAGATACCCACTAGGCTGAATAACTTCATGGTTTTTTTCCACTGACTACAGTGTAGCCAAAGCAGCCAGCTCCTCCCTGAATCTTCAAAAATTCTTTCACTGTTTACTGTGGTTTGCTTTTTGCACAGGAGGGACTGAAACCTTACATACTCAGAAGAATGTATGTAAGGTTTCTCTTGAAAATGGACCCTTATAAGCCAAAAGGTTATCAGAAGCTTCTAAGGAATATGCACATTGAATACCTATAGCCATTGCACAAATGTTTCAAAAAAGACATTCCCGTACACAACAGCTATTCATTAAAGAGCATTTGGCTACACTCACAGGCAAAATAGCAAAGAAAGCACATGGAGATGTAAATTGCCCCAGGTCTGTCATCAGGTTCATTAGAAACAAAACTTTTTCCCAGTGGTCACATGAAAGAAGTTCCCAAGTAATCATTCACACATAGTGAATGTTTTGCTTCCATCCCATCTTCAAAGCATACCCTGGTGGTCCATTCATGGGTATGAGATAGTCTTTTTCTTCTACCCCCACTTAAAAGTCAGTCCTCCATTTCAACCAATAGTTTCCATGTGAAGATGGGATTTGCCATGGGGAGTGTTAGCAGAAAAATAAAACAAGTTTTGATTTTCCAATAAGATAATATGAAACCACACAGACAATTGTCCCTATGAGATATTAAATGCAGATTGCTTTGATCTCAAGAAATAAGATACTATAATAATTTAATAAAATTCTCTGAAAAAAGAAAATAAATAATAGTAAATGGAAACATACCAAATATTAGTATTTTTAATATGGATAGAGACATTCCACATTAATTTTACTTGTGTTGTTTTGAGACAGAACTTTTCTGATCTGAGTTTTAAAAAATATTTTTATCTGAACAATTTATCCTTTCAAAGCTTTTATAACCATTCAGAAAATTTTAAAAGCTGAATATCTTATTTTATGAAGATATCTCTACATATGGCTATCTAAAACTAGGTCCGTGACATCAGAACCAGAATACCATTCAAGTTTCTTAAAAGCATTGCTGGTCAAAACTAAGATCATTTTCTTGTTCAGTATAAATGATGTAGCTACTTCTGGGATCGATGCAGCACAAAATATACTTTAGATGACATTACAAAAAAAAAAGGAAAAGAGAAAATTGTGTCTTGGTCATGTTAGGGCTCCAACAAAATCTGGTATGAATTCATGTAAGGACTATGCCTTGTACTATGCAAATTTTCCCAAATCTGGCCAATTATAAATTTGTAAAAAATCATACATTCCTACCTCTCTGGAGCCTCATATACACTTTGAAAAGTCTTACCAGTCTCACAACTAAATGGGATGCTGCTTGATCATAAAATCACAGAACCACTTAGTTGCAAAAGACCTCTAAAATCACCAAGTCCCGCACTAACCCAGCAGTACCAAGCTCTTCATTAAACCATGTTCCCAAGTGCCACAGCTGCACATTTTTTGAATACTTTCAGGTTTAGTGATTTCACCACTTCTCTGGGCAGCCTATTCCTATGTCTGGCCACATTTATGGTAAAGAAGTTTTTCTTAATATCCAATATAAGCCTTCTCTGGTCCAACTTGAGGTCACTTCCTCTTGTCCTTGAAGGATGGAGAAGAACACTTCTTGTGCTCCATATCCTTTAGCCGGCCATATGCATATAGGAAAAGGTTGGGGCCTCAGATTTCCTACTTCTCTCTAATATATCTACACCTATTAACAAATCTGTCAGGGTAAAATCAGCAGCTTTTGAGTCTGAATATTTCTGCTGTGTTGTGAGGCTCCGAAGTCACCGGTCAAACGTGCTCCTCCACCCCCCTCTAGTGGGAGGTGCACACAGCCAGTGCTCCCTCCCTGTCCCCCTGCCCACCCCACTCTGAAGAATAAAGGGCTGCTCTGCACACCTGGCAGCCCCAGCTCTTGCTGCAGTGGTTTTGCTTTTGTGGGGACACATGCATACGTGTTCAATTTACCACATTCTCCATGTTCAAATTAATTAGTTCTAAGCCACAAGGCTACATTGAAAGAATATTTAAACTGCAAAATTGCCCAGCAGTCCAATATTATGAAGTGTTCACATAAAGTTAATTCATCACTATATGAATATGTGTTTTGCCTAAGGATTGAAATTAAAGATCATAAGACTCTCACTTCATTAAAAATACAGGATGAACAGTGCTTGGACATGAATCAGTTTTGTGTCATGACTGAAGATCACTAGATGCTTTGGAGATGGGCACTGCATGAGGCAGATGAACAAAAGACATTGTGACAGAAGTCACTGAATGCTCCTAGAAAACCAGTTGCATCCTGTCTTTGACAGGATTTTCTTTAAAATAATATAAATTCTATATTCTCACATTTTGGATGTGTGATTTTGAAATATTTTTTTTTTTGCCTGGAGAATTGCTGAGCTTTTGCAGCAGCCACTAAGATAAATAGGAGCTCTACCCTGAGCATACATGCTGGTACATAGTCTGAAAAATCAGACCTCGGGCATCTCGAATTAACACCCCAAATTAGCTGGCACTTTTCACAATTCCCTGTCTATAAAATGGGAGAAAAATACCACAGGGACATTATGAAGATAAATTCATTAATTTTTGTTAATAAGCAGGATACTATGGAAAAAAAAAAAAAAGCACCAGGGAAAAGCCCATTAGGAAATGAATAATTATGTATTCAGTGCAAGGTTTGGATGGTGTGCAGGAAATTGGGCATGGGGACATATCTTAAGTGATGAGAAGAAAAAGGAATACTGCATTGCTGATCATTCTGGGAACACAGTCTGCCTTGTGCACTGAGTGAAGCAGGACCCCTGTGAGTGGACATGACTGTGCAATTAATGTCTGCATTAACACAGGCCACTGTAATTTTCTTCTTTCTCTATTTGTGACTTTACAAAATTTCTTTGCTAAGTATATGATGGGATGATAAACATATATTTAGAGTATTAAAGAATACCACTTGGGGTATCACTGAAAATGCAAGGATGACCTTGCATGAACATCAATCCTTTTCTTGCAGCAGTATTGTTTGTTTTGTGAGTGAAATAAAGCATAGGTAATCCTGTATATGACAGGAGTCCAAAAAATCTCCATATTCCTCAGAAGCTAAGTAAGGTGAGAAGAGCTGGCACACAGGAAATGCTGCTGCAGGCATTGAGCACACTTTGTGGAAAACAAAGGTGAAGAAGTCTTTGAAGATGGAGTCTGTACAAGCCTTATTTTTGGAAGAATATGCACGTGGTTACTCAGAGATTAGAAGAGCCAACCTGTTCAAAAGTTCTGTAGGGGTGATTTCCAGAGTTTTATAACCTAAGCATATTTGAATTTACTTTCTTCTTTTCCCAAGGAAATTAATAATTATCTCTTAGGTATAATGACATTTTATTTAGAATTTCAAGTAATTTTCACAGACTAGGAGTGAAACAGTTCTATTTTCCTTTTAAATATTTGAAAATAATTTTTACATAAATTCTAATGTTGAACTATCTCCCCAAGTTTCTGACAGAATTGGGGGTGAAAGCTTGGATAGCAGACAGAGAGGAGAAAAGGTAGCAAAGTTCAAAGTGGCTGAAAGCACCTTTTCAAGGGAAGGTAGTACAGCTCTGAAATTGGGTTACTGCCTGAGCCACCTGCAATAACATCACAGAAGCTTTCAGATAAGCATAATGAACATCAAACAGATCTGAGGTCTTCCCAATAAATATGACTATTCTGTCAGCATCTCAGTAGCTGATTGTTTTGCCATTTACCTTCTGATTACTTCTTTCTACTAGGTTAACTGATTTTAAACATCTGTCTTCAAGCTGTCAGACAAGTTGGTTCAAAGCTGACCTAAGTAAAGAGAAACTGAACTTGGTTTCACTGCAGAGAGGATCTGTTGGCACTGATCTCAACCACAGGGGCTGAAGGACTTCATCAGCTGCTCCTGCACCAGCTGCAGTGGCTGGGTGGTGGCTGGCTGGCTCTCTGTAGCTGGAAGAGACCAGGCTGAGATTAGACCATCTTGCCATCTTCTGAATAAGGGTTAGATTAGGTTTTGAGACACATTGTAATGTTTCTCAGCTGAATAAAAAATTTTAGGTAGAAGAGAGTACAAGAGGATCGTCATGAAAGTGGGCTCACAGTAGATTTTTGGCCTTAAGTGCTGTGAACAAATGGTTTGAGTGGTTTTTTGTTTCTTTTATTTCCTTTTAATTTCTGAAGTACTGCCCACTGACAATCCTCATTACACTCTTCCAAATGCAGTGGGGACACATTTGCTAATCTTAGTAAGTACCTAAACATGAGGAAATTACCTCCTGGTTGTAACAGAGGCCCTTTAAGTGAGTGGAACTGGTAAAGCACTTCTGAGAGCCCTCCTTGAGGGGAGGGCTCACATGCTTTAGGTGCCTGAAGCAAACAGGAAATAAATTTTTAAAATGTTCCATGTATATATGCTCTTCTGAAATTGTTCATACCTGAATTTCTCATGGTACTGAAAATGCAACCAGTTTCTTTGCTAACCTAATATATACTTCCTTCTAGAAAAATTATTTGGCATGAGTTTCACTTCTTCTTGAGAGGAAACAAATATACTTATATCTACAAATGAATGTGTGTGTGTGAATGTATGTTTGAATATGTGTGTGTGTATACACAGTAAGTAAAAAAAGCTTAATTTAATCTAGAACTTAATGGTTACTCATCAAGCTTTATAAAGATAATGCTGTAGATGCCAAAGACTGGCCTTTATTGCTGTAATAGTAGCCAAGTGCCTCTGGAAATTTGGACAGCACTAGACCTCATCATAATATATTTAAGACTGTATAGGCTTGACGAGGTCCAGTTTTAGCTAAAATGTGGAAAGGTTGCAACATGGAATTATAGACATGCTGATTTTTCAACATAAAATGAGTATTTCTGCATTGAGCCTCCTGATTAAGCAAGACAGCACCAAAGCAAATTGCAAAAATATGCAGGGGAAGACATTGCTTTGTTTTTAATTCTATTTCTGTTATTGCTTGATATTTGATAAAATAAGGACTTCTGCTTCATGTGAGGTTCACCCTGGAAACAAGTCCATGTAGCAATTCTCAGCTGAGTGGCTTATTTCCCGTGAATGATCTACATTTCTAATGTGACATGGTGTAAGTGATTTTTTGTCTTTGTCAGGAAGCCAAATACTGATGGGCATTGGTGCTTGGTCCAAAAATGTTAATTCAGCAGAAAGGAATAAGACAAAACTTTTGCTCTGTGTACTAGGCTGCACAATTAGCTGAGCTGCTGCATTGAGTTAAGGAACAGCTGACTGTTCTAAGTCACAGGAACAGGCTAAAACCAATGGCTGTGATGAATGATGTGACAAAATAATCTAACTAAACAAAGGGTCTTAGGAAAAATTAGGCTCCAGTGCTATTAATGTTTATTAGGCTCAGATTGGCATCTCCAATCTCAGTAGCAATCACTATTGTGAAGGAAGGAAGGATGGAGGGTGAAACTGGGTTCTGTTACTTTGGGGTGAGGGAATTGAGTTAGCAATCCTAATGGATACAGTTGCCAGGACGAGAACCTCAAGTTGATGGGAGAAAAGTAAGGAGATGCTTGAGACCCAGTTGTACTTACAAACATGGTGAGTTACTCTGCCTCAGAGAGACCAGCTTGGCATTACTACACATGAAGAATCAATGTTCCTAAAGCACTCTGACACATGTTGAATCAGAATAGGGATGGTGAGGGATGAGAAAATGGGACCCACCCTGCATGTGTGAAACAGAGGTGGCCTCTGTGTGCTCCCTGCTCTTGTCTGGCACAGCACTTGGAGTGTTAGACTCATTCCTAAAGCACCACTGGAAGTGAGGTGTGCCAGCCAGGAGAGGGCTAGTGGCACCTACTGCAGAGGAAAAACAGCATGTTGAAGTCCTAATGGTCAGCCAGGACCATGCATGTGATTGGTGTGAATTTTCTTATCAGTTCCTCTAACTGCTCCTTTTGGATCTCTCTTTCAGTGTTATCATTTTCTGTTCCATTTATATTGCCTGAAGCTTGGTCAGTTACGCTTCCTGTTCTGGGGTTGGTTTCTAGGCGCTCTGAACATTGTGTGGTTGCTTGGAGATAATATTTTATTTCCTACAAGAATTGTCTCATGATTTTATTACAATTCCGAATACTGATAGTCATCAAGCTCTGCATTTATACTTTAAATAATGCAATAGAGTTGATTTTAATGACTTCTATATGTTTCTGCAAAGGGAAAAAAAAATTCCTTGATAGGGCATTAATGAAGTTAAAAATTCAGTAGTTGTATTCTAATATCAAAATGTTAATAGTGAATTAATAGTGTTATTCTCAAAAGTATAAAATGAGCAAAAAAAAAGAACTCTATATTACAGTCATTAATTCTCAGACTAAACCAGAAGATACATAAATTCAGAAAATATCTATTTTCTCAAAATTAATATTAGTCCCAAAATTACCCCTTATCCTCCTGCATATCATTTTGTCTTTTACATTTTTCTTCCAGATTATTGGAATAGAAGTTGCCTGTTGAGCTTCCTTGGAGATATTTAGCAAAATGAGGCATTAGGAAAAGTTTCTCATCTTAGTGGGTGAAGAACCAAGCCTGCCAGAGTTCAGGGAGGATACAGACTGTGCTCTTAACTTACATGGTTTATTGTAGTTAATTCTGTGAGGAGCAGGGAGTTGAACTTGATGATTCTTATGGATCCCTTCCAACTTCAGATATTCTATGGCCCCATGATTATTATAAATATCCATCAATTCCACATAGATACAATGAATATATAGTCTCTTTCCAGGACAGACAATTTCCAAAGTTTCTCATTTATTTTGCAGCTACGGATTCTGACAGATACATATATTACTTGGAAAGGAAAAAAAAAATTGAAGACCATCAACTTTCTCACCAGTTTGTAAAATTTTGTTATCCTGTTTCTCTTCAAGTGTCTACTAAGGATGTCCAGTGTCATGCACTTCTGCAGAAAGTCTTCATTTTTATTTTTATAGTTGCTGGAGCAGGTATAAAGCAAGACAACCTCTTCTCCCAGCCTTTAGCTTTGAAAATTTGATATCCACAGAGTTGCTGAAAAATACACTCTCTCTTTTGAACTGTATGCTAATGTTTTTCTATCTCTAATTAAAATGATTGCCAAACCAGGCATTTTCTCTGAAGCCCTCTTGTTACAGATCTCCCTGTCCTTTGTCACATTTTTTATGTTTTTACTGTATCTTAAACTTTGTTCTATTTTACTAATTTGCAGGATGTCCAATTTCTTCTCACTTTCAATCATTTGGTATAGTTGTTGAACTTTCTAAATTTATTCTAATTCCAAGATTCTGACAGATACTTTTTCTTCTTATTTCTTGTTCTCTTTTTTAAAGATGGAAAACTTCAGTAACAAACAACATTTTAAAATATATTTCATCTTTGGTATTTTCTTTTGGAAATTTCAAGAAGCACCTGTATAATTCTTCTACTTTTATGAGGTCACAGGATATAATTCTGCTGAGACTTTGTTTGTAGTGCTTGCCTTTTGATTACCAGCACATTAACTCCAATTGTAAGTGATGATGACAGCTGAATGTTGAGAAGAATTTGGGAGGGAGGACATCCATATATTCTGTCTTGTGGCAGTGAATGGTATGTGTGAGTTCTAATCTCAAAGTCAATAGTTTTCCAAATACTATTCATTTTTCTAATAATTTAATAGCTCTTTGTGTCACTTCCTTTGTCCAGTTCTCTACTCCCTTGACCTACAGGGTCAATTTATAGCATTTCAGCATTCTGAATTTATTAAGATACCTTAAAAACAATAAAAAGAATTGATTCTGCCTATAGGCTCATAGGAAAGTTATTACTTTTCATTCCTCTTTTAATCTGCCTCTTTGTTCTTCAAATTTTGTCCTAAAACCAAAGTGACTTCTAGGTAATAAGTGACTTGCATTTTCTCAGTTACTTTTTGTAGAAAACAATCTGCTCTCTGTGTGTGTTGTTCCTAGTTATTCTTTTGTATCCCCAGCCTACCAATGGGCTTGGTTTACAGTCTATTACCTAGTACATCTACCTGTGTTGCCTGTAAAACCTTCATTTTCTTGACTGGACTATTTGGACCTTTACTTTTATAGAGGTAATTTTTAATGACTTAAGAGTCCAAAGTTTATCAGTGCATATTCTCTTAAACTTTTTTTCTTGACAGTGTAATTCCACCCCTGTCAGACTAAGACCTGCCAATATAGTATTAAGCTGTAATACTGAGTATATAGTTTAACACTGACTTTCTCTTTTTTACAATAATGATATAATACATTTCCTGGTCATTTCTTAGTAGTCTCCCAGTAGATATGGATTTCTATTTTTATCTTCTTTCATCAGTGAATAAAAACTACCTCTAAAAATTAACTTTTTAACCATGGTCCCAAACAGATAAATATGTCTTCTTAAACAATTCCTCAGCCTCTGCTGCTTCCTTATTTCAAATGCCCACCTATGTGGATCTCCAAATAATCCTTTCCACAAATCTATTTTCTTTTACCTCTAACCATGGAAACTCACTCCCACCCTGGAATGGTGAACAACAACCACCCTCTCTTAATTTTCCAGATGAAGTCCCCCCTGGAGGTTTCAGTCTGTCACCTGGGTGAAGCAGAATTGTATAAAGGTGTTTGGGCAGAACTGAGAGGGTATTTCTCCTTGTTGCAGGTCATCCTCCTTCTCATTTCCTGTGTTAATTTATTCATATCCTTCTATTCTTTCTTCTTGGGTTTAGAACAGTGCTTTACAACAGCCATGTTTCTTCATACATCTGTGTTGTGATTTCTCTTCTCCAATTCCTTGTTCCCACTGAAACCGTGCGCTGCTCACTCACTTCCCTGTTCCCTCCCCTTTGGCAAGAGCTGGAGAGGAGAATGGGTGGCACAAAAGGTGAAAAACGTGGGTTAAGACCAATTTACTGGAAACAGCAATGAGATAAGAAAATGAACAGTAGCAGCAACAATATTAAAGACAAAAGTGTACAAGAGAGAAGTGAGGGATTCACATGCTTTCACAGGATTTCCATCCTGGGAAATGACATGGTATGGAATAACCTCTGGGTCCCATCCATGTCCCCTCCTGGCTGCTGCAAAAATGAACCCTGTCCTGGCAGGAACTGTTACCAACAGCAGTTCTTTTACTGTTTTACAAAATATTGCTCAGATATACCTAAATTGCCTCAACAAGCCATAACTCCTTTATTTTTATTTGCCACTTCCTTTTTTTGCTATGGATGACACCTTTGTTTTAGATTTTAAAAATCCACTTCTCTAAAAATGGTGAAGCCTTTCACTTTCTAACAAATTTGGCTCATAATCTTTCTGAACTAAATTCAGTTTCTGTAGAATAGCATTTCTTTTTTTCCTCTCCTTTTTGATGTGCTACTGTTCTTGAGATGTAAAATACATTGCAATGTAAACTGCACTGAAATGAAAGTGGTCTCTGTTTTTCCCTTACTGTTTTAATATGGGCAGTAGTCTCATTCAGTTCCTATTAGCCCTTCTGCCTTGTTGGAAACAATGAATTTTTATCTTATTTTCTTGAGGTTCTAAATTTAGAACAGATTAGAAAAGTTCATCTTCCAGATTCATATAGTTTTGCAGTTTTTATTCAGTATTCATAGATTACCAATCCTATTTCCAGATCCTTCTAATTGATTTTAAACCTCTCAAATTGATTGCATTGGCAATTTAGTATCAGCTTACTGAAGTTAAGCCAGAGAATTTCTTCTCTAGTGCATTTTTCCCGGGATATCCATTTTAAGGTGTTTCAGGTTGTGCATATTTCTTCAGGTTTCAGTCACAATATATTGCTCAACTTGTGTAAAGTCATTTTCATGCTCATTTTCATATGGTTCAGACAGTATTTTTCATATTGTAGAGAAAGTAGAGGCTATCAAAACAGCCTGTTTTATTCAGTACACTCCCTATGATTTTGTTTACAGCTTAGCAAAAAATCAGAGAGAGAAGGACTAGAAGGAGAGCACAAAAGAGAGAACACAGATTGTTTTATAAACTGCAAGATATACAAATCTTGGTAAATGCAGTTCTAGTTTGACCAAAATAGAAAAAAAAATATTTTGCACAAATTTCATAAATTACCTGGAAATGGCTGTGTACACTAAATATTTCGAAATCGCTTGATATCATCTGAGAAGTACCTGCAACTGTCTCAACCAAACTCCATATTTTCCAGGCTGGGTACTTAATTTTTCAGTCAATACAGTATTTTCTGCCTCTTTTGTTCTTTTTGCACCAATGGAAAGTATTTCTCTTTTCTTGAACCCCACAGCCCGAGGTAAAATTCATCTGGCTGAATGAAGAGCTGTTTGACTGTATTACTAAACTTCTTAAAAAGCTGGTACAGTAAACAAGGATTTCTAGGAGATGATTCTTCTTTTCTTCATGAAAAGGAAGTGAGTCAGGTGAATGATGATTGAAGCAGCCCATATATCTCTGTTAATTTTAGAGAAAGTCTAGGATACAAGAAGAATCCCACATATGTCCAGTTATATACACAATAAATTATATTAACTACTGCCCAATGTGCATGTTCTTGAAATTGAAAAGGATCGCTGCAATCACATAATCTGATTTCCTGAATAACCAGGACCTGATGATTTGCATTGCAATCTTTTCACTGAGCCGAATAAGTTGTGACCCAATGAAAAGGTCAGTTTTTCCTTGTCTGCTTTCTTCTTATGGAATGAAACTCTAAGACCATCTTAACTTTAATGTTAAAATGTAATTTTAAAAAGGTATTTACTAGAGTCTGGAGCGTTTCCACAACACAATTAGTAAGTTTGTTTTCAGCCCCTTACCCAAAAATATGTTTTGCCTACTTACTTTACAGCCCTGTCTGTAAAACAATACTGCCCAATACTCAATGCCTTGAAAATCACTTCATATTTCCAAACTTATGGTGAAAGTAAGATGATTTGGGGTTTAGAGTCCCTTTATTTTGGTATTTTATATACGTTTCATTATGTCATGAAACTGCTTTTGTTTTGTGTTTTTATTGTAGTGCTAAATTTGGCTGTAGATTTTAATAACTGTGTAGTGCTTTGAGACCATGCTGAAAGGTATTTTATCATTTTATTCTATTATTACTCTGCCCAAAGGCTTGCCTCATTTTCAGCAAAGGCCACTAATTTTTTGTGGAGTCATCACTTTTCCCTTCCATTCATTCATCCTCCCTTTTCCCCAGACTTTTCTTTCTCATTGAGAAGAACAGCTATTTCTAAAGCATGGCTCTATCTGGTAGGATTATTCTACATTGTAATTTGCCTGATGCCGCCATCCTCAGGAGCAAAAGGTACCAGGAATCACATCAGGTGTACCCTGACACTTAGAAAGAGGAGTATAAGAGACATATAAAGGACCACAGCTGGGAATTTATATTGGGTTCAGAGGAACCCAAAATAAATATCCAGAATTTGAAAAATTTCATTTCTGCTTTCATAACTCTCCCAACTACTAATGCTAGATTTGAGGAGATGGGAGAGAGTTTAATCTAGCAGTGAGGGAATAATTTCTTACATGTTATTAGTGTTAAGGGAAGGAAAATCTCAATGAACCACAAATCTCTTAAATTTTCATGGGAGAGGAGACCTTTTCAACCCTCGCTTTGAGGCTTTCAACTAAACTCTTAATATTCACCTCTGGGCCTATAAATTGTGAGCTCTTCTGTGGTGACTGAAGACACATCTTTTTAGAGTGAAAATGAAACTTGCACAAAGAGAGGCCTGTTTTGGCCTGGACAGCATGAGGCACATATGGCTCCATGGCACCATTCTGGATTTGTGTCATTGTCGGCCCTGCTGAAGGCATGCTGTCCCATCACCTAGATCATCAAGGAAGACATTGACCAGGGCTGAACCCCATACTGCTCCCTGCTCTACACCACTGGTTACTGGCCTCTGACTATTTGCCAAACCCCTTTGGGTTTGGCAACTCAGGCATTTTCAACCCACATCACCCATTATCCAGCCACCCTGTGGCTTCCTCAGCCTCCCTGTGAGAATGGCATGGGAGACAGTATTAAAAGCCTTTCTGAAGGCAAGGTAAACAACATCCGCTGCTCCCTCAACCAAGGGGAGAGAAAGAACTTTCAGAAAGTCTTTGTCTAAGTCTCTGAGGGAAGGAAATCCATCACATACGCTGGTTTATGGTGTACAATAAAAAAAAAAGGATACATAAATTATCCTTTACTGCTGCCAATAGTAGAACAGTCTTTCTCTTCCTTTTTTACAGAAGGGAGGATAAAAGTAGACCCTTCCATGGTAGGATATTTATAGATTGCAAGTGGGACACTTAGATTGGATTGCTTCTACAGTTCTACAGCTGCTTTTCTTTCCACAATATCTACAGAGACACCCCAGAACACAGTTATATATTTGGACCTCAGCTAATTTCCTAAAGCTAGATTGGCTGAAATCAGGCTACAATTTAAAGTGCATTTTTCACCACTGCATACCTTAGCATTTTGCTGCCTCAGTGTGTTTGAGTAGAACTGTTTAACATAATTGCTAGTCATTTGGCTAGGATGCTGAGTACTGAGATGGTAATATTTGCAGATGATGCATTTACTTAAATGACCAGGGCTGAATTATCTGTCACTACCCTTTCTTGAAACAAAATATGAATTACGTAGAATGCTGATCTGACTTGGCATTTCCTGATGCCTACACTCAGCCTTTATCACTCTTGACTAAAATCCATAAAACCCACCAGCAACAGCAGCAGGAAACTCTCCAGTGGGTTTCACACATTGCTCTCTTTTATGGAATCAAAGTCCTGCTGAAAAGGAGACAGAAGTCTGGGGTAATTTGGGGCATTTAGGGGTTGAGAAAAGAATACAGACATATTATGACTGACTTCTGCTCAAAACATTTGGAATTTTTTCAGAGGAAACTTTTCAAAAGTTTCCTGATCTTTGTTGGAACATTGTTTTACAGCAAAATCCCTTAGCTGCCCTCTCTCAGCCAAGAGAGTTTTATTCCCGGTTTTCACACATTTTGCTCTGGGTTCCTGGCTCAGAGACAGAAAGGAAAAGAGGCTCAACCACTAAATTTTTTCCAAGGAAGAAAGATGACAATATTATCTTGCAGCATCTCATAACCTGTGCTCACAGTGCCAGCCAGAAAACAGAACAGAAAAGGCACACAGACACTAATCAGTTTTGAAAAAGATTATTTGTTTTCTTTTTTCCTAAATACTTGAGTTTATGAAGGTATTCTTATTTTATCCGCACAAATTGTCAACAAACAAAATCAGCTGGCAAGTCAAGAGCTATGCAAACACTGGACAATTTTTTCTTTGCTCCAACTCCAAAACACAGTGGGATGAGAATACTTTTTATATCCCACAGCTTAAAGACAGTCTATATTTGGCATGGATCAAGCATGGAGCGACTTTAATAACAACACAAGACATAGTACTATAACCCAGGTTCATAAGCTTCTTTTTCGTTGCTTCAACAAAACCACCACTTAAATCAAACTCTCCTTAAGAAATGCTGATCTGCAGAATATTACCAGATGGGTCTCCTGCCTTCTGAAGAAAGGGGGAAATGAGAGAGCCTCATGTTTAACGGCATATGAAAGAAGAAATACAATGTGTAAACTTTCCACTGACGGATATAATAGTGTTCTCACTTTTAAAGAAAAACAGTACTTCCTAGCAGGAGGCCTGCAAGAAATTTAACAATTACTCAAGATTTAGTTGTACACCATGGCATTTTCAAACATGTGCAGAGTCTGTTATTTTTTGTAATTAAATAATTTAAATAATAAATAATGTAATTAAAATATATTTGAACTCTGCAATCCCTAGGGCTTGAACTGTGTGCAGGGAAGTGATGCATATTCAATGTGAAGTTTAATGAGTAAGAAAATGCAGAATCCTGGAAATCTGGTAATGTACAATATAGTTTTGGCACTCTCCCCCTTCTCCCCCATTCCTTTTCAGAGCAAAAGAGGGCCCAATTTACCAAATCAGGCTTTAAATCATTCACAACTCTCTTTTCCTAAAAAGGAAATATTGTTAGTGTTTAGGATTTTTTCAGCACCATGTGGTTACCCAAATGTTTCCCTACAATAGTCCTAGTGAAAAGTGATAGGAAATTGACTCTGTAACCCTGTAAAAGCAATGTTTACTTTACCATCATCAGAATTTTACAGACTGTAGGAAATCGTTACTTGTCTCTCCGTTTCAAGGTTGACCCTGATTAAAAACTCCTGCTGAGATTTTCAGACGAGACTAATACTGTCAGAGCTTAGCTTTTAGGGATCATCACTGGTTTTGATTTCCTAAGGGTGGTTGCTTTTTAAGGAGCTTTTTCTCAATATCAGTCTCTGTAAAGCCCTGCAACAAAAACTGAGGGTCCCCAGTCCCTCCACCTAACTGAAGATGCTCAGTTTTGATGTTCAGTTTTCTTGATGCTGCCTGTCAGATAAATACAGTTTTCTCTCTGTGGTTTAGGCTGCTGATTGCATGCAGAAGGACTTGGCTCTTCCAGCATGTTTTTCCCTATGGCTGGATCAGGCACAGAGTACAATGCAGTTACCTCTGCCTTTGGGCAAGGGGCAGGGCTGGAGCCAGGAGGTGTGAGGGCACCAAGGACTTCCAGTGCTTAAGCAGGGGTGCTGCAAGGGGTATTCCTCCCAAGTACTAGGGTTTGCTAAAGGACAGCAGGAGCCTTACTGCCACGTAAGGATGTGAGCCCGAGCAGTCAGCCTGAATCTGGGCTGCCCTCACCCCCAGCATGGGCACTACCCATGAGAAAACATCAGCCTAACCAGGCTCTGATACTCTGCACACTTTTGTGGGGTATAAAGGTTTATGCTCATGCTACTGACTGTTCTGATTTCATAGACATTCAATATTTAACATTTTCATTGAGTTTTCTTTTTGTGTCTGTGTGTGTGTGTGGCTTTTGCCCCCTTTCAAGCCCCAGTTCTTGCAGAGGAGAAGCTGAGTTTCTCCTGGAAACTGTCTGTCAGGATGACTGACTAAAATTTAAAACCCAGGATTGTAAAGATTCAAAAACCAGATGAATAAATAAAATTTTAAAAATCTCCTTACATTTTTATTGTTGTCTTAGCAGATGTTGTAAGGCCTGTCTAATGGTTTCAGGAGGCCTAAGTCGGGGGTTTGAAATCATTAGCAATATTGATGCCTTTAAGAAGCGAATGCTTAATGTTGCCTTTCTCGTGGCTGGGCACATTACTGTTCAGCCTGCTACTTTGATTATAGACAAAAGAGCCTTTGTTTCAAGTGCTAAAGTTCAAGTGCTGAAGTTGGTGCTGAAGACCCAGGAAAATATCCTGACATGAATATGGTGTACACATGTGTATGTGGCCACTTTCAATTATATTTAGCTATTATCAGTATTTACATACCAGAGTAATTCAAGGTTTGAAATACATGATTACGGAGCAGCCAAGGGATAGCTCCCCTGAGTGTTTTAAAGATTCCAGCAGTGGGAATAGGCTGTGTGCACATGTCCTTTTCCATCTCTGTCACGTCAAAAATTTCAAAATTATAAACTTAAGAGGTTCTTAAAAAATTAAAGTAGTGACTCGTTTAAAGTTCTTGTGATTGTTCAGAGTAAGGTGGATTCTGTGTCTGTTTCCAGTTTTGAACGTGCCACAGAAAAGCACCTCTACCTCTAACACTTTCCACTGAGCTCAGTGGAAACTTTGTCTCCCTACACTAGAGCAGGGCATGTGATTGTTTGCTAGAGTATATACATAACAGTGGGACACCTTCACTAAATATTTCCTTCAATATAGTATTGACTTCAAAGTTTTAATGTATTTATGAAAACTAATAATACAGTACCCAGCTGCAGATGACAGAAGGACATTTTCACCGTTCAATGAAATGCAGCCACTTCTGTTCCACAGCGCTGTTTGCTGCGCTGAGGACAGGGAAGGATTTCCAAGTGGTCAGAAGGTGGCAGCAGATCTCTGTTTCATTTCTCTTGAGGTCCCTCAACCTCAGAAAGAGAGGAAAGAAGAAAGGAAAGAGTAAAGTTTTAAATTAACCCAATGAAGAAAAATGGTATCTCAACTTTAATGCCACAGGTAGCTATGAAAGGATTGTCTCTCACCTCTGCTGATCACATTGCACTAATTCAATAGCAGGTCCCTCACCAAATGCTTTGAAAATTCAGCAGAAAAGGGGAAGCATCCCCAGCGTGAGCGGCAGCCTGGGAAGTGGCCAGAGAGTGTCTGGCCTCAGTTAATGTGCAGCCAAGGGCAGAAGTGGCCTCGGCTCTCACACCAAACTCACCAGCATTGTATCTTCACTCACACTGGACAAACACAATTATACATAAGCCTGATGCATCTGTAGCTGAGTCTAGGAGTTGGGCAATGCAGCTGTCATCCCTTCCAGGACCAGAACCCGTTTGCTTTCCCTCCCCTCTGGGAACAATGCCTGGACAGACGTAGAGGGAAGGCTTCTTTTATACAAAGGGAAAAGTTGCTCCCTTTTTCTGTGAACTGTGTTTAGGGGAGTCGGCAGGAGGATCACAATGGATCCCCCTCAGATGGGGAACCTTCCCTCTGCACAGCAGTCCCCAGGCAGTGTCCAAGCCACTAGTAAGAGCCAGGAATGGGAGCAGATGCCCATGGCAGCCCATCATGCTTGCTTTGGGTGCTCACTTGCTGGACAGATGCCTGCAGCCTTCCCCTAAGCAGGCAGAGACTTACAGGATTTGAAATCCTACATTGCTGTGAATCCTGATGAATGTGTCTACAGAGGCACTCCCAAACAATCCCAGTTCATAACAGGGGCTAACAAAGAGGATTTTTTGATGTCTCTGTCCATGTCCTGCCTCTTCCTGGTTTTGCTGCATTGTCCTTTTTAGTAAACTCATTTTTTCACATTTGATCTGTGCATACTAACAGATTGCAACTGCTCCAGTCTATGAGCCACTGACACAGAAGGTTTACTGTTAAAAAGGAAAAGAATTTGAAGGGGAAGGAGGGAACTGCTTAATAACAGCACTAAAAAGGTCATAATTAATGATTTAGCTGTAAAGGTGAGAAGCTGAAGCCCAACATTTACTAAATAGCGTATTGTTAAAAAGGGAAACTCCATCTGTGTTAATATTTTTAAGCAGGTGAGGGGGAGCTTACCAATGAAGGGAAGCTTTCTTTCTCTAGGTTGATCTTAGGTGTCAAAACACATTTTAAATGAACTTATTTCCACAAGTGCAAGACAGCCAGCTTTGTTTGTTCAAGGACTGTCTCTGATTGTTTAACTTAGTTCCTTTGGAAATAAACCAAAGCACTAGGTCTGATTCATGGATACCTAAATCCAAAGAGTGGCACGAGACTCTCACCTGACCACATAAGCCACACTCTTTTAGTATATCGAATCCAGTGATGTGGGTGGTCAATTTAAAATACATCTCTTATAAAAATAACCAGGTTCTTTGACTTAAGGACTGCATTGGAGGTAGTGGTTAGTTATCAGCACAGTTAAACATCGTACCTAATGTCCAGGTTGGATATTCCTAACTGATGCAGGAAAGGAAGCAGCTAAAGAGTCACAAGGGCAGTTAATAAGTTAATACACTCACAGAGACTTGGTGGAAAAGTTATCAGATATCTAGAATCAGAAATGGAAAATTTTATCCATTTGTCCATGAAGATTTGCATTTCACCATACACTCCACAGTTTTCTTGCATCTGCAGTTTGTATCCACCAGCAAGAAATTCTCAAGTTCTCAATTTGTCAGTATTGAAAACTTTGCTTTGGATAAGAATATATTTCACTGGACAATGTTAAAGAAATAAATCATCATGTACAGATCAAGATGATAGCTGTCTTTTTCTTGACCAGCTTCTCATGTTAAGGAGTCTCCAGCTCCTCACTCTGATTTTCAGTGGATACTATTGAGCTCAGCTCTAGTGCTGTCACTGAAGTTATGTTACATGGCTCTCCATTCACATAACTAAAAGCAGAAGCTGGCTTTAAAGTCTTTTAACTCAATTTAATTACAATGTTAATTTTATGATGGCTATTTTAATTTACTGTGAGTATAATTAAAATATTATATACTTTGTAGAAATTATTATAAAAATGATTTTTCCTCCTTCCTAGAAGAGGGAGAGAGTTCAGAAAGACTATTTCTAGCAGATCTGTTTTAAAACATCATCTCAGTTGAAATGAAGGATAACACACAAAAGGCCCAACCACTGGCATGAAAAGAAAAAGAGGAAAATAATGAGACAAGCAGTTCTTAGTAAAGGCTTCAAAGGGTGATGCTGTTTGGTGGAGCTATGCCAGATTAGTATTACAAAATCCTTCAGGATAATTTACAGGAAGTTAATTTTTTAGGAAGGGGATGTCACTAGTAGAAACAGTGCCAGTATTGTTAAAAAAGGTGGTTTTGGAAAGGAGGTTGGAATCTAATAATTCAGAACCTTGAGGTAAGAAGAATAAAGGAAAGAAATTTGGAATAGTTTTGTGCCAAACCAGTCAACAGATGGCTCAGGGCCAGGACTCAGCCTGTAAGGACATTTTCCTGCCTTGGAGAACACTGGCCAGTCAGCCAGGGCTTGTTTCTAAACCATATTGAAGGAGGCAGAAGGTGCGGATATGGGTTTGGTCTGGTCAACAGGAGCAGCCCTGTAGCAAGATGTCTATATCTGCTTGGCCTCGTAACACCTGCCTGGGAATAAAAATAGCTTTTAGAATATGAAAGTTGTCCATCCATGCTTTAGAAGATGAAAGAAATTCCAAACAGGTGTGAGGGGCAGACTCTGCGAGACATTAGTCCACCTCTAGCAACTCAAACTGAAACTGATATGAACTATGTTCCTCTGGAGGTTAAACCTGAAGTAAGAATAAGGATCACTTCTTTCCTAGTGTCTTTTTTCCCAAACTATTTTATAAAACTAAAGGATGCTGATTTCCCTTGCCTTATAACTATGACATGAAAGCATTTCCATTTGCTCCCTTATTTCTAAAATGGTAGCAACCTGAGCTGATTGTTACTACTATTATTTATAGATTTAGTCATACTCAAATATTTGCTTTCTAAGTTTGACTAAACTCTTGGTTAAATAAATAAATAAACAAACAAACAAAAACTTGCTATGATTTTTAAAAGTTACAAGGAGCGTACTATTATACTCATTGCTCTGTAGAGAAAGTAATATGACACAATTAACAAAGTACAAGACTAAGTTCCAATTAGAGATGACAAAATGGTATTATACTTCATACTGGTAGAAGCAACAGGTAGGTCAGTCTCCTCTTTTTGTATCATGTTGTCTTTACACATGCATGGCTGCACTGACTTCAGTCAGTTTTCCTTATATAGATTTGTGCCAGAGAATAACTGCATTTAAAATTCTGATGACCCTTTGGAAGTTCAACATTTGTTTACCTGGAATGGGGAAAGCAATAAGAAATCCCAATTACCTCTTTCAAACTATGGCACTTGAGCTACAGCCCCACACTATACCAACTGGCAGAAGGCAGAGTGATTTTGAAAAAAGATAGGGAGGATTCTGTTTCCTACCTTGGTTCATCCTGACCTGAATGCACCCACCTTCAAAACACACCTCAAGGATCATTTTTTCTGAGGTATATTTGCTGGAGAAGAGACATCATCTAAATAAAACAGGGTAGAAATAATTTTTTTTTTTTTTGCTTTTCAGCTACTGGGTTTTGTATCTCAGAATTAATTTCTTTAGAAGTGAAACACTGGTGATACAGGTAGGCTGTACAGATGAGGAAAACCATGTGAAACTAAGAATGTCATAGTATGTCAGATCAAAGGTCTATCCCATCTAATATCTTCTAAAGAAACTTGAAAAAAAGACAAAATTAATTACAATACTTTTGTGAAACACATTCCCCAGTCTCTATGGATTCATGGCTCAAGAGCTCCTTTGCATGTGATCTTTGCATTTAGATGAAAAAAAAGCTGTGCAGCTTGCATGGAGGGAGAGGGCAGGCATTTAGGGGAAAGGATGGTTGAGAACACAATAGAGGAGTTAATGGCAGGACAAGAGAGCAGGCATCTTCCATGTTTTAATGAAATGGGGACACTGACTTCAACCACAGGGAAAATGCACTTGTGATCTACTGGTATTTGTTTTCTTACCAATAGCATTCTGTAGCTCTTGTCATATAAGCTCTCATTTAATCTGTGAGACAAACTACAGGGGAGAGTATTACCCCCTTGTTGTACCAGACTCAATAGCTCTCCTAAAAAATCTGATCTTTTTCTGAGTCCTATGGATGATGTAGCTTGGACTTTTTCTGATGTCCACTTGAGGTGATATGAGCTACAGTGAAAACCTTTTAAATGAGTTCCTTTATATACCTACTATTTGCTAGTAGGAGCAATATTTATAGTAGGGAAGGACTGGTGGTGAAAAGAATGTTTTATTTCACAGTAAAAAGGAAATATTTTAAGAGTTCTTTCTATGGCAGTAAAGCAGGGACTATTTAAACATGACAACCATATTTATAATGAGTGCACTTTGATCTGTAAACAATCCTTAAAAATTAAATAGGGATATTGGTTTTAATAGTTCTTTTGCTGGCCCTGACCTACAGGTGTGCACAAAGAGCATGTTTCCTACTGCAGTCAATTGACTTCCCCTGATTTACAACATTTTCACTCCCTGCTTCATGTGCTCCAGAGGTTTGAGTTCCATTTTTCTATTTGGACCTGACCTGGATTCATTTTATTTTATTTTATTCCCCAGCTACTCCAGGCAGCCAGATAAGAATTACTTTCACACATGACTCTTTGTTTGCATAACACTTGCTTCCACTTAGTAAGAAATACATGACTATTTCAAGTTACATTTCCTTTGAAAAACAATGGTTTAATTTGAGCCATGAAATGTTCCTTTACACTCCTTTTTTTCCCAACCTTTTTCAATATGAAGCTTCAATTAAAATCTAAAAGGCTGACTCAAGTTTTATACTCAGCTCTGTTTGTGCACTTGGGGTTTCTCCTGAAGTTTGTACTAAATGGACATTTTAGAGACACATTTCATTCAAAATTCAATAGCTCTGTGAGAGAGCCATGCACCATTTCTGTGTGCTATCATTCCCCCAGGGACTTTCCAGGTATGAGCTTCTGTGCTTTGAATGAGTAGGAGGAAAGAAGGTGGGAAACATGGACCATCCCTGACAGTAGAAACGCACTGATAAGGAAGCTGTGATGAAACTTGTGACGTCTACTTTACTCTTCTGAGAGAGGACTCTGGGGCAACAAGGAATTGAGTAGGTACTGATAATTCTGTTTGTCTATGCAATCACAGAGAACAAAAGATTATGGGAAAGTGAAGGGGATCCATCTTATCAGGTATGTCCACAATGCATCCTAGGTAAAATAAGCGACTTTCTGAGGCTACTCACTTTGGTTAAATGCTGTTAATGTTATATTTTTAGCTCCTTAAAGAAGAATTCATGGCAAATCCCACAAGAGAAAACTGGCAAAATGTGGTTCATTATGGCACACATTTCTCCAGAAGGAAGCATGAGAGTGTTCCTGTTAAAAAAAATCCAGGTTCAGGAATTACTCTGCAGCACCACAGCCAGCAACTTCAAGCAAAGCTGTTGACAGCCCATTGCTCTGCAGAAGGTCCCTTCTCTTAATTTGAAATCCAAATACAAGAACACCAAAATCCAATGTGATGACTTTGGTATATAAGTTACATTTAACCAGGTTATTCCATGATCAGCTATTGTGAAGGTAAGGAGCTCAGCATAGATGCCATGCTTTCCACAATGATTTTATGCCCTCTGCTGAGAATCACACGTGAACACAGGTACGGTACTGTCGGGGCAGTAGGAAGTGAAAGCCACTTCATTCACAGCATCACCACATCCCTGGATGCAGTGTCTGTGTGCAGTGCTCCTCCTGGGTCCTGTTCCTGCTGGCACTGACATTTCATACAGCCTGTGTCCTGCACCTACATGTTTCTCTTGTCTGAGGGGTCCAACACACTCTTTAAATACAAGGTCTCAACAGGACACAGCTGAGTATGAAACCACCTGCAGCCCAAGGTTCTTCACTCCTTAGATTGAAAGAGAAGATGAGCCTGATATCAGTTATAATCTTGCTAATGCATGCTAACAGTTGGAACTGGCCACATTTTTCTGTAAATGAGATTGCTTTTATGTGACACACAACTTGTTTGTTTGACTTGCCATGTGTGACACAAGCTCATTGAAGAGGACTGAGTGAATATGGCACTTGAAAACTTGTAAGGAATAACAGACTAAGAAAGCTTTCAGTGCGGCAGCAGTAGAATCAAGAAATATATAAAGATTCCTTCTGTATAAATTTGAAGAAAAAAGATGGCAAATGTCTCATTTTTACTTGTAAGAAATATTTCAGGAGCTGAAAATAGAATCACAACTATGGAAATCCTCAATGAACCTTTTTCTGTGAGTAACAGGGATTATTTATAATGCTACTCTTTTAAATGAAAAAGCATGTTTCAGCAAGTCTTTTTAATTATTAAGAAGTAATTTTTTGTTAAATTTATCTTTCTTGCGTATTTGTCCATCCCCACTGAATTTTTTCCTGACATGAACATACAACATTGTGTATAGACCTGGTCTGCCTTCCCATCAGTATAGACATGGCTGTAGGTGGTTTCCTTCTGAAAAAGTTAAAATGGTACAAGTGCTATAGTGGACTGTTACCCTAGGATGGAGACACTTTTATCTTGATTTCATTAAGGCAGTCCAAATTTTTGCATTAGATAAGACCTTGGCATGTGTGGTAAAAATGAGATGCTGATCTTAATCAGCCCATTAAGGACAGCCTGTTCTTGCCTTTGATTACTTAATTGTATTTTACTATAGGAGAATCTCTTCTGCCAAAGTCAAGACCAATGTTCATAATAGAAAGAACAAATATCTGTAAGCTACCAACTGTACCTTGAGGGATGTCCTAGAACCAGAAAGGAAAGTATAATGAGGAAAACAGGAAGGAATTTATTTTGTCGCTTATCATAAACATCAGAAGAAAAAGAACTTAAAACCCCTGAAACCTAAAACACTAACTGTAGTCATGCTTTTGGCTAATTCAGGTTGTTTACTCTTCATTTCAATTTTAATGACTCACTAAGGTGTGTGACTACAACTGATTATTATCCTTTTAATCATGACGTTTCCAAGACAACACTTGAATTTAGCGCTCTCATAATGTAAACATAAGATTGTTGTTACCTTTTTCACTGTTTTATCTAGGTGAATATATATATTTGCATTCAGTATCAGCGTGCTCATGACACATCTTTGCCACCGTTTCTCAGAGGGATGCTATTTGCTTCCCTGTAGGAACACATACATTTAAAATAGACACCTTGAAACACAATCACCAAGCGTTGCAAGTTTATTCAGCTCCCAGAAAGAAATTCTGGAAAAAAATTGGACAAAAAGCATTTAATCCAATGCATGCAGAATTGGTTGTCTTACAATGTGAATACAAACACTCAGTGTACTAGAGCTGACTCATAGATGAGATGGAATTGGGTGAAGGGAAATGGAAGGGGGGGAAAGAGAGATTAAGAGAGAAAGAGAGAGAAAGAAGAAATAGAAAATCTCAGTCTCCAGCCATCAAAAGGTGTTCCTTTGTGTTTTGTTTAACAATTGCTTGATAGAAAGGAGTATTTATCTGTTTTATCTGGAACTGTCATTGCATGAAATACACAAACAGGGCACTCCTAGAAGAAACTGAGATGTGGACTTTTGAATCCTGTCAAGCAGAAAAGAATGAATGTGGGCCTCCCATGACCCAGTCAAATGCTCTGTAGCTACCACCTTGATGTACAATGAGTTTGCACAAACAATCTCCTGCTGTGGTTCCCTCTGTGATCTGTCATGAGATTTTTCTATATGCAAGGACTTCTGTCCAAATGCTTTTGGTGTGGCTTTAGAGCACAGGCTTGTTTGACTGCTTTAGAGGCCTTGGCAGAGCAAGACTGCCCTCCAAATCCTCTTCAGTTTTTGCTGTGAGACAGAGCCCACGTAAACTGTAGTTCTTGTTATGGACACCGCTTTGGTTTTTGGGAGCCTTCAGCAAGGTAAATGTTGTGACATCTTCACAGCTGGAGGCAACTCCATTAGCATTTTCAATCCTTTTTCAGTTTCCTTTATGCAACCAATGCCTTGTTTTGGAGGCTGATCTCAAGTGCTAAGCACCCTTAATTCGGACAAAGATCATGTTGAGTCACAAATCTGAGAAGCAAATGGAGAAAGAAAATGTGAGTGTTAAGTAGTAAACACATAGATAGTAGATAACATTAAGTGCATTTCAGCTCATAAGTTACAGTTTAACTATCTTGTATAAACCATCAATTCTAAATACTCCTTTGCACACATTATGTTTGAGAAAAAATCATAATTTGCCCAGGCTGCTAAGCTGCATCTAGGAAGGAACAAGTAAAATCATTGGATGCTGGGTTTTTTCAATACAATCCATGCACAGCTGTAAGCTATTCTCTTTGCAACTTTGACAGAACATCAACTACAGCCATTCTGTAGCTTTAGGATGATAAATCAGAGGGGGCCTATGAAGGAATGGACATCAGTAAGATGCAGAAAATAACAAATGAGTTCCCCTTTTAACTTTCATGTTGAAATGTTCAGTATCTTGTGCCCCAAAGCTATATAATAAGAAAAACAAACTTTCAAAGAGCTTTCAAAATTTGCAAGGATCACCTCTGTGAATTCCCAGCCAGCGATAAGGCTACAAGTGCTATAGAACACATGGTTGACTAACAAAGAAAAATTAATGAAATTTAAAATATCTTGTCTCCTAGCAGTCTATAGAACCACATAAACCTGACACAGACTCCTGACTGGCATTTTATTTGTAGGAGTGATTTGTGTTATAGAACCATGGGAGTCAGAGTCAAAAAACATTTGGCTTGTTACAAGGGCTTGTCCTCTGTCAAGGAAATTACTGATGGCAATAAAATTTAGGGCTTTTTCTTGGTAAGGTAAATCTCAGTCAGGTAGAATCACTCCTCATAGTCCCTCACCCCACCCAAACACACATATTTCCACTCTAAAAGGGAACCCATATGAAATTTTCTTCTACTTTCATCCTTTCACCTATAGATAATATATTTTCTACTGTCCCAAATTAAAATCCATTCTGTCTTCAGGTGGTCTCAAGGTAGCTACTTGCATATCTAATTTTTGTTTCTTCCAGCATTCTGAGACAGTGCTTTTTAATCTTTTAATAATCCATTAAATGAACCAATCAGTTTATTTTCAATAAAAACTTCAATATAGGCACAAAATATCATAGGGTGCCCAAAACAGCCCAACACTTTCTCAATGAAGATACAAAAAGAAGGAGAAGGAGAAGAAGAAGAAGAAGAAGAAGAAGAAGAAGAAGAAGAAGAAGAAGAAGAAGAAGAAGAAGAAGAAGAAGAAGAAGAAGAAGAAGAAGAAGAAGAAATAATGTGGAGCCTTGTGTGTCATTCTTAAGTCTCTCTGCAGCATTTTTTATTCCTCCTACAGAATACCTACCTTTGGCATTACAATATTTTCCCCCACTTGTATCAGTTTTCTCAGGTTGATCCTCAGTTTGTTTTGTCTCATCCATAAGATTCTCCTTCTCTTTATTTTTTCCTCTATTGTTTGCACCTTCTTTCCAATTTACCATTAACTGTGAATTTAATTAAACTGTGGTCATTAATATTCATTTTATATGCCTCACTAACTGAATCCCTCTTCTAGTTCTTAAAGACACTTAAATAAATAAAACCTAACAGAGATCCCTGTGGTACCTCACTAGACACTTTAACCTAGTTTGGTACTTGCTACTTAACTGTTTACCAAACTCCTTTGAACACTCTTCAAACCACAGAAGGGCGTGTATATTCAAACCAAACTGAATTAATTTTTTAGTCCAATTTTCATGAGACTCCATATTGAATGCTTTAGCTGAATGCAAATAACTTATATGTCTCACTTTCCCTTTTATCTGTGGAGGTGCTGATTCTTCAACACTTATGATCATACTTAATTTTAAGCATGTGTTTAAAGTAAATGAAAGTAAACACTACTTACAGTTAAATGAGTCACGCACATGCTTGCAAGATGGTGGCTTATTTTCCTGCCTCAAAAATGATTACTGTAAATATGGGGTCTTACTGTATTTCACATTTTTATCTCCAGAAATACAACCCCCCCCAATATATGTGCTATATATCATCCCTAAATTCTCAGTGACAGATAAATCTCAATTTTGGTTAGTGATATATTTACGGGGAAGAAAAATCAGAAATAGTGCAGCAATAAAGGATAAAACAATAAACTTACACACCAATAACCAAAGATTTTACAAAAAACTCATGAAAAAAAAGAAATTAGAATTTGCATAGCATGTACAATTATTCCTATCCAAACTAAAGATTAAATTTGATGTTCTTCTATCAGAACATGCAGCTGTGTTCTTGCCAACATTAGTGCTGAAGCTGACAAAAGTTAGGCCAAACCCTTAAAAGATATATGACAGTGTCAGGAAGGCTTATTGTTTACTGCAGACTTCTATAAAAATATTTCCAATGTCTATAGTAGTGATTTCTCAGCCCTTTCAATTACAGCATCATAAAAAATAAAAACCAAACAGCATTACACACACTAGAACAGGAAATTTAAAAGTATCAAATTCCTTTAAACTTAAAATATGAGAGTAAACTGAAATGTCCAGATTGGATAAAACCAGCTTGCCTTTCAAAGGCAAAATTAGGGGAAAAAAAGAGGATCATAGCAGGGATTTACTTTGAAAAAAGTGGAAAATCATCAACCAATTTACAGGTGACTCTGTCTGCAGCCCCTGACATCTTTCCATTTCAAAAAGCAAGGTCCAAATTATCCTTGCTCTCCAGCAGTGGATCTGACACCTCCTGCACCAGGACTGACTGATGATGAGCCGTGTCATGAACACAGCTCCTTTTGTTGCAATAAATGGCTCTTGGCAGGGATGCTGGCTCAGATGACGGGTCCCCTTGTATCCTCTACAACAGGAGGACCGGTACAGAGCTTTTGAAGTTTCCTGTGAATGGGATCCTCACTGAAACGGGCAAAACAAAATGTTTAGAGATGGTCAAAGAAATGTAAGAATGAGCACAAAGAACATCTGGTGAGAGACACTTTAAAAATCATGTCCTCAATATCTTAAGTTTCCTGATGAGAAATATTGAATGCATGATACATTTATACACACATCTGGGACAAATACATTTTACTCTAACAGAGGTGAGTAGAAGCCAATGTCTCTTTTAACCAAATATGTTGAGAACAAAATTCACTCAATTTGGAGACTGGCAAAGACATTTTCTCACTTAAAATCTTTACTTAGAGAAAAATCAGACAACTTAAAATACACGTATCAATGAGGAAGAAAGCAGCAAAGATTATATTACTTTCACCATAACGTCAGAAGTGACTTTTGTCTGTTCACAAGTACCAATTTATTTTCAAATAATCTAGACATATACATCTGTTTCCATAAATATTGGTGTGTAATTTAATTTGCAATTGTCTGTGTACATTATAAGTAGATAATAGATTGAGAAGAATATATTATGCTATTTTACTTAAAATTAAATTGGTAGCTTCCTACATGTACAATGTTTATTTTTTATGTAAATGTTTTTAAAGAAATTAATATTACTCAATTCAAGTGAACAGAATAAATAACAAAACAGGTTTTATTTAAAATAAATAAACTAGGAGACCAGAGAAAATTACTCTAAGTGCAAGTGGCAGACTGGGGAACTGAACCCACAAGTGCTAAGTGATGCCAACAGTGATTAGATTGCCTCTGAGTATTGAATAATGAGCAAAACTCTTGGGACATAAATATGAGGAAGGAAACTCTCTAAGAACTTCCTGCCTTAGATCTCTTTTGTGCCTACAATCCTGCTCCCATTGAGTGTTTCAGCAGCTCCTGTGTCAGCTCTGCTTAGCCATCTTCAAGGATCTTTAAATTTTACCCTGGTACCTTTTGCTTGAGTAACTGTGCTGCTCAGCTCCATTGAGATCAAAATGAGGCAGCCTGGAAAAAATCCCAAAGATCCATATCAAAACCATAACGAAGAAATTATGGTTCTCTGCCCTGTAAACCTGATCACAGCCTCCTGAGAGGATTGCCTCCACTGAGGTCAAACAACTTCTGCCAAATATTTAAATGGGACAGATCAAGATAAAATTTACAGAGGAATACATGTAAACAATATTTCTTGCAGCAAGAAAACTATATTATTCAGTTTGGTCTTCATTTCTGTCCTGTGCACCATGAAGTGAAAATTTTACTCTATCCTTTGAGAACCCTACTTTGTGTGTGTATTTAAATATGGACCTAACCATCCTTTGGAGCAATGGAATGTAATACAAAATATAAAGCTGAGTTGGATTAAACTCCTTCTTTATTTTGGGCAACATTATTCCCATGAAATAAAGTGCATTAGTTCAAGTGAATTAGAAATATTTTCACCTTTATGACCATACTGTATTCTCCTTATATTGTATTTTCTTCATTGTTTGAATGAGCAAATGTAAGAAATATCAGCAATAAATTTCTTTTACAGTAAATAAATATTTTAAATTACACAAATAATGTATAATAAATTATATAGTTTACATAAATATTAAAACTATTATATGAATGCAGATTTTTCTATGCTTGTTTCATCTATATAAAACAGCACATTATTTTAATTCTTAAAAAAATATTTAAGAGATACGTTTGCTAAATTTGTTAATTGCTTACACATAGAATTACCAATCGATTAGATTTTTTTTGTTTTGATATTTTTTTGTTTCGATTTTTTTTTGTTTCAGTTTTTCCAGTGAGAAAGTGGTTCTATGTAAGAACTTTTTCACAATGAAACTTTTGTTTTACCCTTTCTTCATTTTTTTTAAGGGAAAATGTGATGTTTTCTTATCTGAACTTTATATCTTTAAATTTTACTTTTGAGATTTCCTTTATGTCATGCTGGGTTAACAATAGCCCTTCAAGCAGACACCAATCAACACCAATGAAGACTGCATGTGTTACAATCCAGTCCCTTTATATTGTATTTCATTTACTGCACAAACTTAATTATCTGGACTGCCCTATTATCGAATCAGCCCCAAAAGACCAATTTCCCATGTCTTACACATATTTATCGGACTTGAAGACTTCCTGAATGTTGTATTATAATGCTAATTAGTGCAGTGTTTGATTGTTTAAACAAATCACTTACCTTTGTTGACAGTTAGTACAGCTAATGAACCCATAATTTTATAACTTTAGGAGGCTCCTCTCCTAAAGTGTGCTCAAACATCAGAGATGATACAGATGTATTTCCAGAGGTCTCCTCTCCCAGCAGATAGGCTTGCCTATATGCTTTGAACAGTGACTGTATTTACACATGCTTAATCTCTAAAAGAGGCCTTGCTTATCAGCAGAGAGCTTGTAGAGATAATAGACTAATTCTTCTGTATTCCCGGTCAGATGTCACAGAACAGTAGTATGTAGGAAATTCAGATCTTAATACAGGCCTTTGGTCAACAGCTACCCTTATGTCTGTCTGCCTCCAGCACCTAATATGCTGACCAGAAATAAAATAATTTAATTTAGCAGTGTAATATCTCTGTTCTACATGCATCTGCATTTTTTCATCATGGTAAAATCATATCTTTAAAAATTTTTAGATGGACAAAAGCGGTCTCGTTTTCTCCCAAGATCTGGAAAAAGCATTTGCCACTTCTTACCACATAAACTGTAGCATTTAGGACCAAATGCTAACAAAGCAGACATTAGGATAAAATATTTCCTTCCGTAGATATATATTATTAACATGAAAGTGAAAGTAAAACTAACAAATTGAAAGAGCAAACAAATGTTGTCCAAAGCCAACATGGAAAGGAAGGGTTTTCCACACATTGGGTTTATTTCCCTGCTGTAAATGATTAACCTACCATAGCATCTAAACATGATTCTCTCTGTTTTCCCAGACTAAATAACAATTTTCATTATCTTCATGGGAAACATTGCAAAAGAAACAATACATTCCTTCCAAAAACATTTATAAATATTGAACTAATCCTGTTCAGCCCTGCTACAAAACTCTCAGCTGGGCAGACATCGAAACATCTCTTTGGTATCTGAAGAATACGCACTCCTTCCTTCTAGGCAACTCCCTCCCAACTCAGTTCTATCCCTCCAGCATCTTTCTACACTGGAGAGTCTTTGTGTCTCCATTTTTCTCTTTTGCTTGTGGCACATGGCCTGGAGAGGCCTTCTGAGAAGTCACAAGATCTTTATAGCCTCAACAGCCCAACACTTGACCTCTTGGGAATGCTCCTGTTTTCAAGTCTTCTGCAAGATGAGAGAAAAGAGGCACACAGTGGCTCAGGGAAAGCCTGGGGGTAGCACCTTTTCCTATTGTTAAATCTCCACTTCACCACAAATAGCATCAGATAAAGTTTTGTTCTCTGCTATTGCACTGGAGTTCTGCTACAATGGCTTTTTTTTTTGGAGTGGATGATCAAGATTCCTGATTTTAATGGCTGTTGAAGAAGCTTTGAATCATAAAGCAGAGGCCCAAAACACATTGATCAGGTTCTCTTGAAAGGCTTTGGATTTGGATTTTGGCTTTTCTTTTCTTCCCTTTCTTTTTGTAATTTAAACAACAAAGGCAGAGGCTGAGATGCTGGATTCTGAGATGCTCTCAAATGCTATCTTTTTATTAAAATGAGATAAAAAGCAAAATGTTGTCAGGGAAAGACATAAGTAAAAGAGTAATTCTTAGAGAAAAAATGTTTTAAGAACAGCTCATGGGACTCTAAAAGATTCTGTCTATTCCATTTTTTTTTCCTGTTTTACAATTTATACATTCTTTATTTAAATTTTATTAATCTTAGCTTTACCAGGACATTCAGTAAACCTACTCTGCTCAAATCCTCATCACATCAATTGGAAATCAGTACATGAAATAAAAATACCTTATTTTTCCATATTGTAATAACAAGTTCATGTACTGTTAGTATATACTCACTTGTCTTTTTACATCAACATTACCCTCAAGCACTTTACTCAAGGTCTATGTCATTCTTCTGTGAGATTAATTCTCATAATTAACATTATTCTGGTTCATGAAACCAAAATACTACAATGTACAGGGAAGAGGTGAACATAGCTTGTCTTTGCATCACAATATCTATTCCTAATTTGAGGACAAAAGTGCTGCATGGCACAACCAGTCACTCTGGTCACTGTCCAGGACAGGAAAGCCATCATGTCTCTTTGTCACTCAGTAAAAGAAAAATCCAACCAAACCAAGCCAACAGAAAGCCCACCAAGGCTCAGGATGAGATCATGTGCAGCTGGGTATCATTCTAACCTGAAATTGTGGATGAGTTTGAGAGTGACTCACGGAACATAGCTGAGAAACATCACAGGACCACAGTTTGGACATAGAATGAGGAGGTTTACACTCAGGTAATTTGGCACCCTAAAATGCTATGCTGCCATGCTGTGCTATTCTGGAGAAATATTCCCCAAGTAATTCAAATACAATACTACCCAATTTTGGGTCAAAACAAAAGGAGAAATTTTAAACCCACCTTCACTTTGCAATGAATGATGGCACCTGAAGTCGATCTTCTTCCTGTCATATCTGGTAAAATATAAAAACTAAAAACAATGAAAGCAGGAACTACCAGGGAAGGAATTCAAAGAGTGCTTGTAGTCCAAAGCAGAAGTCTGCTAATCATCTTGGGCTGGGTAGGTTGTCCAATTTCATTTTGTGGCTGTTGTTTGAGACTTGCTCAAGAAATGCTATTTAGTACAAGACAAACCATGCCAACATCTTGACAGTGTACAAGACTGCTATGAAATTCTACAGACACCACCTAATTTATTAGAACATGTGCACCCACTTTCTCCTTGCTTTTCCAACAGGAATAGTCTTTTCTGTACATCCAAGACTGTTGAGATGTTGTTTCCTGAAGCTGCAGCCTCTCTAATGGGCAAAAATGTATAATACCAGGGGAAAAAAAGAGATTTTCCTGTGGTAGAAGAAGCATCTGTTGCATTGTCTACCTCAAGGGATATTCAGGCTGTGAACTTGCAACACACGTAGCCCTTGGGAAGTTATAGGATGACCTACCTAGTGTGTTACACCCTACAATGGGTGTTGGGGCATTCTTGTCTCAGATGACTCCACAGTAGTCAGATTACACTATTGGAAATATTTCTTACACTACTCCTTATAAATTCTAACTGAGGCTGAAAATACACAAAGAAGAGAAATACTAAGTGACTTGCCAAAACCATGATGCTTTCTAATTTTATGTCTTCCATCCAGTCTTTTGTTGGGCTTTTGATTCCTGAATCAGGCAGGCAAGATGTAGAAATTCATACTCTAACTGTAATGAAATTTTGGAGTTTATGATTTCACTTTGCTACTGTATTTATTTCTATCACAGTACTGGCAGAATTTCCAGTCTGGAGTAGGATCCCAATGTGCTAAACCTACCTAAGCACCTAAATAGAAAGATGTAGACATAACCAGAAGAACAATCCAGGGCAGAACTTATCATGGATAGGAAAAGTAGACCTAGCAAGTTACATATGGCCAACAAAGTGAAAAATAGGAACCAGTCTGCAGAATGGCACTAGTGGATGGTACCTGGGAGGAAACCATGGCTTCCAGTTCAGACAACCTGCTTACTGCAGTGTGAACAGCAGACTGATGCTGCAGAAAGGTTCTGTTCAAAAATAGCCCCTAGACACTGCACCAAACACTCTGAATGGATCCGATGCTTATTGGAAAGAGTGCACCTTCTACTTCATTTACCTCTAAGCTGAGAAAGAAGAGTATAATTGAACATGCTTCCCTCTTCAGAGTAATTTGTTCATGAATTTGTTCATGTTCATTGTTATCCTGAAAGCAAGTGGGCATATAAAGAACTCCTTCCTCAATGGGGAAAGAATGTGAGCACATTCTTACACAGCCTGTGTACAGGAAATCATTCACAAACCTTCAAAGGCATTGATGGGGGAAGGGACGAGGCTGGAATGGCATTCCTTGAGCAAGAGCACATGAAAGTCTGGTTGGATTAGTGTAATATATTACACAAATGTGACACAAAAATGTTCATGGATTACACTTCCTTCACTGTATCATATTAGCACCTCATCATCCCAGCCTACCACAAACAGATGCTAACAAGATATGAGAAGAGAGCTAGAATATGCTGAGGTTTCTGTCTCACATTAGTAGTGTGCATAATACACTGTGATTCCGCTCGCCAACATGTGATGCACAAATTACTAATGCATAATCTTTGAAAAGAACCGAAACAAAACAAGGCATTAGTATGAAAAGTGTGTTTACAATGTGCTGCAAAAATGAAAACGTGTGCTTTGTGTGGAGAAAATCTATCCCACCTCCTGCAAGATCATAAAGATAGAGCGGAGCGTGTTAAAGTCCCTAACTGGTACTCACTAGAAATGCACTGACCCCTTCCAGTGAGTTTCTTAACTTACTTTTAAGAAAGTCTTAAGGCATTGATTTACTCAAACTGTATTATTTTAGCAGGGTTCATATGGTCTTTATTTAACTGTATTTTTTCTTTGAGAGTGAAGTTGGCCTTGGTGTTGAATCCGAGGATACAGAGAAGCATCAGTCACGTGCCAGCCCAAAGCCTCTGGGATATCTTGACTCAATAGACTGTCTTCCTCACATTCACTCCTACAACTCATTACATATGATGATATTACACATAGACAACAGCCTTATTATACTGACTTATTTCCTTTTAAATGCCAAAAGGTTATGCAGATGCCCATGATCACATTTATACAGTAAAAAGTACTTTTGCCCCACACAGCATCACTTGCCATTCAGAGAAAAAAATCCATTAATTATTCCTGTGCATATTTGAAGATGCCTTTCTTTCATGAGCAACAGAAGAAATTTGCAGCTGCTGAAAAAACAGCCTTCCAGATTGCCATATCAAGTGCTTTACTGCACATGAGTATGTGGGAAATTATTAATAATAATAATAAAGAATGTAATGCACACTATATAAACTGGGTCAAGCTGTGCATCAAAAGTTTATTTTTGTTTGGTTTTAATATATTTACATGGGGAAATAAATATGACAGATAAAATCTCCTTGGCTTTCTCTCTCACAATGGTAATTATGCCAGGCCTTCAGTGCAGTAAGGTTACAATTATACAACCCTGTTTCTGGTTTCCTTTTGACATATGTGCAATATATACATTGCACATAAATTGGCTCAGTCTAATTATTTTTAAATAACATGTATGCTTTTAAAAATAGTAAGCAAAAATGGAACTGCCTAAATCTATTGTGGGTCATGTTTTGTTTTTCCCCAGGCATTAAATACCTGTGTCTGATCTTTTCTTGAAAACATTTTTGAGGGGGGCAGGGTAGGGGGAAGATTTCCTCTCAGGTTGAAAACCAGATATGCTTTGCCCTGTTCTGTGTCCATCACAGCCACAGCACTCCAGTTTGAACAGAATCTCATCTGTTAGAACTCAAATATGAAGCTGTAGCCTGAAAAGATTTTTTTTTTACTCACGTGACTGTAAATAAGGGGTTTAAAGGTGTGTTTGGACACAAACCTGTTCTTATTACTTTGGAAAAAACTTGCTTGTCAAACAGCTGAAATATAAGTTTTCAATTTTTTTTTTTACTTATAACATAACCCATAGCACATTATTTCAAAATGCATATCAAGCATGTTGTGGGTGGAAAACTGTAGCTGCTGGTGGCACAACAGTGAATGAACACAATGGTGGCAGTTCAAGTCCTGAGGGGTACATTTGTCAAGGACATCAGAGATGCTGGAACAGCAAAGTCACTACAATCATGCTGGGAAAGGTGCAAAGCATTGATGCCTCAGCATCACTGTCACCTATCTGCAGGAATCTGATGCTCCCTGGTGCTTCAAGGAGTGACTGGACTCCTTCCATGGCTACTGTAATGCCATTACTGAGGTGCATTTGCCTTTTCCTCACCTGATTTCACTGTTTATAGCACCCTTTGCATTGAGAGAAGCTGAAAGAGCACACACTGGCAAAAGAACTATACAGGGAATTGCTAAGAAATAGTGAGCCTAGCATGGTGACATTTACACATCTAAATATTTGGGTTAAGTAGTTACCCCACCCATTCATGGTCTAGAAAAAGCCAGAAATCCTAGTTCTCAGTTCTCTGTCCAATCTCAGAGATCTAATGACTTTACAGGTTCCTTTATGAACCTGATCTGCATCTCACATTTAACATATTTGAAATAATAAAGAGAGAAAAAAAAATGGTACATTTATGGTATTTAGTTAAATTACACGAACATCAAATAAAAACTGAGAGTGTTCTTCATTGTGATTCAGGCTCCATTCTCTCTGTCACCCAAAAAAAGTGGGGAGCAGGGAGCTCAAGGAACACTGCCAAGTGTGTTCACACTCAAAGGCTTTTTCCTACAGAGATCTGGATGGGAGGAGTCTGAGTTTTCCTCACATATTATTTGCTTATTTGACTATCATTGGGTGACATTATGTCAGCTAGTTAATGAATGAATCTGGTTTTATAGCTTTTGCACTTGTGCCTAGAGGTCACCCTACACATATTTTCACAAATTAGAAAAATAAATTAATTAATTTAACTTATTTTCTACTGGGAAACTGCACACCTGAAATAACAACTGTTTTCTCCAACATATTTAGTTGTGCTCTGCCAGAAGGCATTTCTTCCCTGCTCCCTGGCTGAAAAGCCCCCCTAGCCAGCAGGTTGCAAACAGGCAGTTTTCAGTAACAATGACTTTATAAACTCTCACGTACACAGCTAGCCCCAACTACCAGCCACTTCCAAACAATACATTTTAATTCTCTAGCTAAATGAGGCTTCTTTTCCCCCTCATGTTGTGAGTACATTTTGCAGATGATGTTTATCTGCCTGAATTCAGGCCACCCGTGCCAGTACAGAATAAAAGAAGCTCACCTCCCAAGCAGAGTTTCTCCTGTCCTGCTGCCTTCTCACCCAAGGCCCCTTGACCAGGCCAGGCAGATGGGCAGTGGTGGCCATGAGTGTGAGGTTTGGAGGCTTTATTTTCCAGGGGCTAGGTGGAGTAAAGATTAAAACTCCATTTCCTAACTCTATTTTTGATTTATGAAAAATCCCAACACCTAGCCAACTTTCTTATGGAGATAAATGTGGAAAAAAGTAACAAAAAGTGGTAAATGTATATCCACTACAAATCAGAAACCATTTTGAATAGTTTCCCATTCATCAAATTTTCCAAGACATTTCTTGTGAAATTTTTCCTTTTTTTTTTTTTTTGTTACATCATTCACAAAACAATCATGCCCAAGATGATAATGCAGCAAAAACCTTTCTGATAAGTGAGATAACACCTCTTTTGATTTACATATGATATTCATGTCAGAATTGAAATAATCTTAAGATTTGGTTGGGGTTTTTTACCCTCTCACAGCCTCATACTGATTTTGCATATCAGTCTGGTGACTTTTTACAGACAATTGTATGTGAAACTTATCTACTGTGTAATAAACCCAATTTTGTATCTTGTTTTCTATAGAATTTCTGAAGGAACTCAGTTTTTTTAAAAGTGGGAATTCTGTATAGGCTGTGCATATACTCAGCTACACCCTGAGTGAAAGAATACAGTGAGAAACATTCTCCTAGATCCCCTATATTTTTTTACCAATCTAATTTGCCTTTTGAATTCTTTCTGAGATATTTTTAAATCACAATGATTTCTCCAAACCTGTAGCTCAGTCCAGGAAGGAAGAGGATCCACAGTATAGTCCTGAGATGAACAATCACCCAAGATGAAACAGGAACCCCAGTACTGACAATTCAAACTAGGAGTTAGGAAAATGTACTGTCCTAAATATCAGATCTCTTTGTTAAAAAAAAATCAAAACATAGCTTTGAAAAATCTCAAACATTCTATAAACTTGTATAATCTGATATTGTTTCATAGATCAATTTATGAAAAAGAAAATTTGCCCATAAGCACAAGCTGAAATAGTGATCTCTCTTACAGATGGAGAGAAGGTACATGTAGTTTTTTGCCTACTTTTCAAATTTCCTGGAAACTTTTATTATTATTTTTAACACTATATTTATTTAGTCTCCTTCTGAATAATTGTTCAACAAGGAAATTTTATGAAGCTATAGATTAGATCCAGATGAAAAATGGCACTTCCTTAATGTTGATGATTGTTTTGTAAAATTCCTTTAAAAGTGTACTCCTATGTGATTTTTCTTGCTTCCTTCCTTCCTTTAAAAATACTTTAAAAAATCTGTAAGTATATTTGTTACTACCAAGGGACTTTCATGATTAATTCACATTATTCATATTCCCTAAACACAGATTTAACTAATATGCTCTATACTTGCTGCCATCACACTTATAAATGTACATAAACTGAATGTAATTTAAAAGAAAAATATTCCTAATCTTTTCAATAAAAGAGGGAATAACCGGTAATAACAGCAGTATTTGGTACGTTTCACCTCTTTTTCTAAGTTCAGAGTTTCCATACACTATGATTTTGGCAGTTCTGTTAAATAATTTTCATAAACTTTGTTTGATCCATGACGTAGGAGTATTCATTTGCACTGTAGCATATCTGAACAATGTCATTACTTATTATTGGTCTTTTACACGACACTACTTTTGTCCTGTCACTGCCTAACTCTTGAGCTCACAGAAATGAAATTAATTTTCCATTGTATTGAAACACACTAGCTTTTCTTTTTTTTTCTTTTCATGAGCAAACTAAGCTGTACAAATGTTCACATAAAGCCAAGGCAATAAGGGGATAAAAGCAGATGAAGACAATTCATTTGAAAATCAAAGCAGTGCTCACAGAAATATGTTGGCAGGATTCACCCAGCTCTATTTCAGAGTTGTTTAAACACTGTATAGAGCAGAAGAGGAATGGGAGTAATGGTTTCTCCTGGAATCAGTTCAATCAATTAATCTGTCTCTTTTTTTTTTTCCTCCATCATTTAATTACCACTGCAAAAAAGCAGGGGGAATTAAGTCACAAAATAACCATTCATATAACGTGATGGATCTAATTGAAGCCTTTGTAAGTGATCAGATCCTGGAGTAAGGCTGGACCAGCCTCATCCCACCCAGTTGTACGCTGGCAGAATGCACTGCACTGGCTGCTGACTTTGGACGAGAGCTTCTGCACCAAGACTCAATTTTCTTGCCTATGTGGCTAAAACCAGACGTCATGAAGCCAGTGAGATTGGGCAATGGTGACTGGGTGTCCTGCAGAGGAAGGGGCACTCCCTTGCTGGGAAGGAGGCCGAGGCCAAGTTGGTGTCTCTGGCTTGGTGCCAGAGGAGAACCTGTGAGCCCACTGGCACCCAGAGAGTGCTTCCCCACTGGAAACACACATTCACCTGTTTTTCTTTCCCTGTTTCTTGCTGCTGCATGGTCCCCATCCAACCTGGCAGCAGGCTGTGGGCCCCCTCTCCTGCAGGAGGTGGAAGGCACTCATAGACCAGCTACTCCCAGGCTGGGCTTTCTTTTGTGCTGGAACCATGGCCCACTGCCCTTGCTGGGCCAGGACAGAGGGAAGGAAGGGTGTCAGTAGTGAATGCAGCCCTGCCACAAGCAGCAGGGCAGGGTAGGCAGCACCACACCATGTCCGGGTCTCCCACAGCCATCTTTCTTACCTTCCACCATGGTCAGCAACACACCCTATCTTTGGTTTGGGCTCCCCCTCTTCCCATAGTATGAAACTCATGGTGTTATTAAATCTGTGAGTCCCAAGACAGTTCAGGTATGTAGAGCTCACTCACACCAATGGTGTGTGCTGCATGAACGTGAGGGACACGGCCTGGGCAGCGGGGCTGTACTGGGGCAGCGCTGGGGCAGTGCCAGGAGCTGGTGGGAAAAGAGAAACTTGATGTGCTCTCTGCGAGCCACACTGCTTTCCTTCCTGGCTGCGGCATTTATTAGAGTCTTGTCTGTTCTCTCCCACCAGGTTTTGTTGTGAATAGGGTGTAGGTAAAATGTGTCATGCTAATTATTCAGTGGTGAGGGGTTGCCCAGAGAAGCTGTGGATGCCCATCCCGGCATGCCAGGCTGGATGGGGCTTTGAGCAACCTGGCCGAGCGGGTGGCACCCGGGGCTGTACACAGAGGGGCTGCAAGGCGGTGTTCCGGCACCGAGGGCGCTGTGCTGGCCCGGCCCGGCCCGGCCCGGCTGGGCCAGCCCGGCCGAGCGCGGCGTGCCCGGCAGAGGGCGAGCGGGCCCCGCCGATGCCGCTGCACCGGGGCCGCCACCGGAGCCCGGCTCCCAGCACGGACACGGGGCTGCGTGTTCCGCTAACACCGAAACACTTTTAGTTGGAGGTCCTTTGTTGCCCTTGGTTTGGTTTTGTTGGGTTTTCTCAGGCACCAAACTCCCCCCCCTCCCCTTCCCCACCCCCGGAGTAATCAATTTCCTGAAATTCTTCAAGGCTTCGTAAGCCGTAACAATGAAAATCATAAGCAGCAAGGATTTTAATTTCCTTATTGTGTTATTTAAGCAATGAGACATGACAAGGTTTGTGTTACGCTGGGATGTCGCCGCGCCTCGGGTGAGCTGTGTTAGGCAGGAGGCCGAAAAGCGAAAGCTGAAACCACCTGGAAAGAGTCTGTCCTGGGATGCTGCAGCTTTTGGCATCAGCCAGTGGGTCTGTAGAAGTACACTCAGAATAAAAAAAAAATTAAGGAAGGAACACAAAAAATATAAATAATTTCCATCTTTTCATTACACCATAATCCATAAAAGAGCATCTCTTATTTAATATTAATTTAATTTTTCCCCCTACTGGCTTAAAAGTGAAAAATAAGCACTATAAATTAATTAAAATTAATTAATTCTCTAATATCCTAATTTCATTATTTTTTTAATATCCTACAATTTCATAAAAGCTCCCCAGATTTCTAAACTAAACATGTAAAACAGAATTTAAATTGTTGAAATCTTAGGTCCTTCAACTTCCTCTGGCTAAAATTCTGGGGTTTTGTTCTGGTTTTCACTGATTTTCAGAAATGTAAGTTTTCGCTTGTCCTTCCTACAGAATATTCTATTTGGAGAAAGGATGCTATCTTGTTTTTCTCCTATGATCTATTTTATTACATTTCATATTGTCTGCTTTCTATCTCTTGTCACCTGATGGTTAACAATGTGTATCCCATATTTGTCTCTGAAACATTCCTCCTGCTTAAATTGCTGCATCAACAGTAAAATCAGTTAAATCTCCTGGAAGAGAAACCAAAGGAATTGTTCCTGTTTGCATCAGCAGAGGTGTGAGGAATTTCCCTGTGCTGAGAGCACATTCTAGCGTAGGAATCCTCTTTTTAGACAGAATTCACTTTTAAAGCCCACCTTTGAAGATGGCAGCACACAGCACAAGTTGTATTGTTACACAAGGGCCAGAGAAACCTTGACTCTTTGTCTGAAAAATAACCAGTCAAATCACAAGGATTTTGCATTAAGATGTGTCCCTATCCCAGCCTCTCAGACTCAAACCATAAAAATGCAACTCACACAAAGTTACACATGTGTAAAAGTGTTTGTAAAATAAGGAGCTTGACTTCTGAATGCTTTTTTTTCACCTTTTAATTTTAAACTTCAGTGCTTCAGGTAAGGAGAGTAAGAAGTTAGGAGTCTGGCACCTAATACTGGCACTTAATACTCAAAATACTCACTGGTCTCAGTGAGTTGGATGTGTAAAAATTTCAGAAACCAGCCCCACTAGAAAAATCCAGATACAGATGCAAAGTATGGGGGGAAAGAGACAGATGGAAGCCCTAGAGGAAAAGGAGCCCTGGAGAGAGAAAGGAGGGCAAAGAAGGATAAAGGGAGAGCAACATACATAGGCAGAAGAGAGAAATGGGGAGAAGAGAGAAACTGGAGAAAGAGGTGAGAGGCAAAACCAACCTGCCAAGATGATTTACCAGATACAAAGCAAAGAATGTCATTAAATATATAACTGTGTTGTGGGGTTTCTTCCTAGAAGAGAAGGGTTGAAAAAAGTCAGAAAGAAGAAGCTGTGTCAAAAAAGTTTCATTACATATCACCTATTCAGGGAAATATTATTAAAAGCAGGAGTCACTGCAAAAGTAAGAAGCCACAGTGATATCTATCATTTTAAAGGCACCCAAAGCCAAAGGGTTGGTCTAATTGATAGGAATTACCTTGATGTTTCAGTGAAAACACACTGATCATCCAAGTAATGAAATGGAGCAGAAAAAGCAAAGCAACTTGATCTCATAGGGCTGCATCAGGATAAGATCCTTGTCTGTTACAACAGCTGGAGCTCTTAGTGCCACTTGACATTCAACCTGTTTGGCTGCTATTTGCAGAAAAATCCAAGAACCCTATAATTTTAGGTAACTTGTCTCACCATGCAGGAGCTAGGAGTTGCATCCATTTTGTTGGAGTCAAAATAACACAGAGAACTGTATTGAAGGCCATCTGGACAGCTATTTATATTAGTCAAAGTACACTACATGCTTTTAATTCTAGCTGTGCCATTCTTACTGTCATAGATACAGCTGTGTCAGCACTTTCATTAAAATCCCCTATTTTTAGGGGTTTATCACTCAGCTGTTAAATTTCGCTTTAGGCTGAAACTTGGCATGCAAAGCCTCAGCCTGCAAGCACTTTTTTTTTTTTTTTTAGAAATACAAAAAAAAAGCAAAAACTTTTGGTCACCTTTTATTTTATAGGAAGGCAGATTTTAACATTCAGTCATTTTTAACTCTGAAAAAAGTTTGATTATCTGAATTTTACAGGCTTGCCTATTATATGCCATGCTGCATTTTTAAAAATAGCACTTGTTTTATTCATGTTGGCAAATTGGCTACTGTCCATGAGCAGTAACTATTTTTAATCATGTTTTTAAGCATATATCCATATTTATATTGTTATGATCCATGCTCTGGACTCTGTAAGGAATAGTAAATGACAGGCCATGTAGGCCTGAGCACAGAGAAAGAACCACAACAGCTGTTAGTTTGCAAAACCCACACAACTTGGAGCATAGTCTTCAGCTCATTAGCATAATTAATTTTTAATAATGACAGCGTTCTTTTTTTTTTTTTTTTCCTGAGTATTCAGGGCCTTCTCCCACCAGTCCCTACTTAGGCAGAGCTCACTTTTATCCCATCAGTGGAAAAGGTCTTCCATCCTTCACTAGTGATTTGTGAACAAAACTGCTCTCACTGGATCTGTGGTTATGCCCTGGCACTACGCAATTGGCCCATAGAGAAGAGAGGTTCTGGCAAGTCTGGGATCCCTCCCCGAGTCCTGCTTGTTTTACCACATACATGAAAAGGGAGATGGTATGGTATCTCAAAACGGCCCACAGAAGAACATTTTATAATTCTATATTTCTATTACTCTTTCAGCCTCAAATGAATTATAAATTCTCTCATTTGACAAGATTTTATTAAAAATAAAATCTGCCATAAATGGCCAAAGAAACAAGAATTTAAATAATTATATAATTATATAGCTTACCTTTGGTGTTTTCTCTTTGTACTTTGTATACAATTATCTAAAATATTTCTGCTCTGTCATAGAACTTGAAGTATCTAACTTGTAAAGGACAGATTATTTGCTAGCTATTTATATCACTTTCTCTCAAGTCCATTGATAAAATTAGGCTCTGTATGTCATTCTAGGCAACAGTCAATATGTGACTTTTGGAAATATGATACGTCACTGCAGAATTCAGCCAACTCTGCTAAGTAAAAATGAATAAACTTTTTCAAAGCACCTGATCTAAGTTCGTGTGTGGTCAACAGCACTGATTCCATTCCTGTTCGACCTGTGCTTCTCTTATTTTCATTTTGCTGAAAGAGATGCAGTGCAAAAAATAAGAAACAAAGACCCACTAAATAGCAATATATCTACAGACTTGTAAACATGGTGAGCTTGATCTTTAAACATCTGTCAAGCCCGAGTTCATGCAGACTTCAGAGGGGTTCTAGTTCTATGGCTGCCTGAGAATCTGGTCCTTTGATTGAGCACTGAACCACAGCAATCCTTTCCCACTGGAAGCTAATTCATCTCCATTCTGACTGACCGCTTTTGCTCTTACTCATCACAGCAGTAGAACTTAACCTGTGCAATTTGTGACTTGCAGGTTTGACATTGCTTTAAAAAGTATTTCAAACTGAACCATTTAAATTCCAGCAAAGCAGTTACGGTGCGTGCTGACACCATTTGAAGAGGATGACACAGCTCTCTTGACAAGGGACATCCCCACTTCTCTTTTTGTTTCACTAGCTCACAAATACAGATCTGCAGGAGTCCAGGAGAGCACAAACAATTCTTGACCTTAACCAGACTGTAATCCACACTAGAGAAGGAAGTAAACTCATGAGAAGCACTTGTACTGGCGGCCTAAATGAGACCCAGTGAGGAGACAGGTTAAAATCAGAACAGGTGGCAGGTTAAAATCAGCCCTAGTGCCCACAGGCTGTGTACTGGTTCACAGCATTAAACCCCTCTTCTAAATAACCGCACCATTGCCACCAAAAGCAAAAGCAAAATGGAGCCAGGTTTTATTACCAAGAATAGGCACTCTCTCTCTCGCTGCAGACAGGAAGGGGAGGGCTCTGGTTATTGTTGCAGATTTTTCCCCCCCCCCTCTTTCTCCAGGTCTTTAATCCCAGACTTGGCTTGTTGCGCTTCAAATTGAAATATCCTGAACAGATGTAAAAACACATGTGAGCCACTGCTCACAAGCTGTGCAAAGCTTTGTTTCATCTGCTGATGATGTGAGCCTAAAGGAGATCTTTTTAAAATTTCATCACTATTCAAAAGGATAATTAATACGTACCCCCAGGCTTTGATTATGCTATACCCAGTGTGTACTGCTGGTACAAAAATAATGAGGCTCTCATCAGGCCGAATGAATACTTGCAGCAAACATTCAGTTTCCATAAGAAATTTAAGATTCAGCGGAGGTACCATGTAGGTGGCTTAATCTAATTTTAATTTGTAACACAATACAATAGATAAGATCATTTGTTTGTAACCAGCACAGGCATTTTGTTTACATGAAACCCCAGTCAGCATTCAGCAGATGGTCTTTTTAAAGGCTTAATTGAAGTTTTCTAATCTAACCTTTTTTTCCTCCATTACAAAGGGGAAAATAAGAAGAAAAAAAAAAAAAGAGAAAAAGAAAAGAAGGGAACTAAGGCAACTACAAGGAAGCAGAAAAATAACTGTAAACCTCTTTTGCAGGGAAAGCACAGAAGAACATTTCTGCCTGCTGTCAGATGCAGGTTCAGTCAGAGCTGGGAAGATGCTGAGGTCAGAGTTTTTAAGCAGCTCCAGAGGTGTATGGAGAGGACCCTTTGCCCCCACCCTTGTTGCTAGTGTGAAGGTTGGCAGCAAATCACTGCCCCTGCCACAGCTGCCGTTCTGCCTCTGCCAGGCTCCTGATATTAGCTACCTGAGCTTTTCCACAGGTCAGGCATCTCCTTCTCATGCCTGCCTTCTCAGAGGCTCATTATTAGATTATAATTTCTGTGTACTTTCTGCATTCAGCTGCTCTGGTTTCAGTCTCCTTTTGGCCCGTCCCTGCTGCCCTCAATATTACCACACTGACCGCAATAAACACTTTTCTCCTCCCTGGCTCCAGGCTGCCTCTGGCAGCCTTCCAGTGATGTGTGCTGGAATACAACCTTTCCCAAACACTTAAATCTTCCTCACATAGTCTTTATTCGAAGAGTTTGCCTCATTGGGATTTCTAACAAAAAGAATCAAGTGAGGCCTTTAGTTTCCTTTTCGTGGGCCACGGGAGTACACAGAGGGCAGATTTCAGGCTCTGGGTCCTTTGGCAATGACGTGGAGGAGCCCTGTGCTCCCCTGGCTTTACTGGTGCCATGGCCTTGCTGGCACTGCAGTGAGCTCAGCAGGGCTGGCACTGCAGACAGCATAATTCCCTCTCTGTGTTGGTGTGATCTCACTACCACCACCTCTGAAATAAGAATGGTATTAATGCCCCCATGGCCCAGCTCCAGAGTTTACTTGCTGAGTTATGGAAGAGGCAAGGAACTTATACCACATAATAAAGAGAAATGAGTTTTACTCATGGTAAATGACTTGAGAACAGTGGTTTGGACTTTATATTAAACAAAGAACTATTCACCACTGAGGAATAAAGAGGCACTGCGTGCTTATAACACTATCATAAAAGCTGGTGTAGGTTGGATTGCTACCTGGTGATTCACAACCATAAGGGCAGAAATGGAAGAGAGTGATCAAAATAAATATCAGCTAAAACTAGGAATTCCACTAGCCTAGTTTTCCTTAGGCACAACCCATGAGTACACAGCTGTCCATGGAGAGACATGCATCAGAATGAATCTCTGTGCCCTAAGCCAAAAGGAGACAAGCCATCTTCAACTCAAGAGCCATACCACTACATAACAACAGTGAAGGGGCCAAGCTAATAACACTGTGCTTTACAGTGATATAATAGCCATAAGTGTAAATGGAGGGGTTTTCATGAAATGATTTATATGCTTAAAGAAAACAAACATCATTGTTAGAATAAAAATATCCTCCAAGGAGAACACAAGCCAGCTGGGCTTCTAAGGTCAGATTCAACACTTCACTCATGCAGCTATGTGTTTTTTGGCAACAGGGGACATTTTAAGTCCTGCTGACTCAAAATCCACTACATAGAGGGGACACTAACAGATGTGCCCGCACAAAATTTGGAAAAAGTCATAAATTCTCACAGGAAAAAAGCCTTCATGAGCTATTGATCTCTATTTTAAATCAATGTTAAGTCCTGAGAAATTTTCCTGAGGAAACACTACCATTTTTGAGGTCAATTTGACTGGGCTAGTCATTCAGGAAAAAGCCACAATTGTTATAAGTGCTCATGCCATGAAGCTGACACCGTCATTAATTGTTTACTGGGGCTGCACCATGGAATCACCTCACTGTTACTGAAACAGTCCTGATTTACAGCCAATTCCATTTCTCTGTGCTTCACTGTGGCCATAAGATGTTCTTCTCCAAATGACAGCTGCAACACTTGTGGAGATGGAAAATACCTCATTTGCCTGCAGCCATATCTAAACTGACTTTATATCCTCTTTTTAGCCAGCCCTTAGGAATTAAGATAATGATACATTCTCTGGTACATTTAATTCCAGGAGAGTGCAGTGACTAACATGAGGAGAGATAGAATGTCATGGGTTATGGGTGCAGCAGAAGGTTGAAGAGACAGAGACACACAATAACTGCAATGATTTCCAATTACATAAATGGAGGCCTATGTACAGAGGATGATTTAGACACTGAAGAAAATTAATACAAGTTTAGGATTAGGAATCCTCCCAAGGAGAACATAAACTAGAAAGAATTTCTAGAACTGCTCTTCTGAAATGAAACACAGCAAAATTTATTAACCACAAAATATATAACTTGATGGGTTTTTTTCCTAACACGGTTATTTTGGTATGCTGTTGAGGGCATTCCAATAGAGACCTTGATGTAAGATGTTCTATTCAAGAACAAAGAACGCACAAGGTCTAATTTTGTTAATTTCATCATATTTCATTGATTTAACCTTAAAAGACCCTCGGCTGTGCAATACTTTGATACCATAATGTTCACTTTAAACCCAATGTTTTCGAGGTAGTGTGCAGGGATTTATTCTCATCCTAGTGAATTACATAATTTGGACTCTGTGTAAGTTATTTGATAGCACAGGTTCCTATAATTCTAGAGGAATGTGGAAAATAAAGGTATGGAATGCAAATGCTTATTGACTGAAAAATTTACATCAGGGATAACTGGTGCCACTTTGCTTTCTACTAGCAGATTAGAGGCAGGAGCATGAGAGACAGAAGTTGGCTTCTATACATAATATAGCCCTCAAAATACAGCTTCTTCTGAGTGATGAGCCTGCCTGCTGGGAATACAGAGGTGATCCCAACAAAACTAAGAGTGCAGGTAAGAGGCTGTTACCTTTTCCAAACCAGCCAACAAAATGGAGCATTTTCCCAAAATGTTTCCATGGCAACACTCTGACATAACTTTGGGGAACATGGTCTCTTCTCTCTCCTTTCATGGATCTTAAACCCACAGTGTAAGACAAATTACCTGGACCTGGTGTCACTCCTCTTCCCTCTATGGCTAGGCAATACCTCTCCAGAACAGCTGGAAGCCCACAGATCCTTTGAAGATACTTATTAAGGTCCTTGTTCTGTGAAAATATCAGGCCTACAAATTAAATAAGTCTGACACATCAAAGAGGCATGTCGTGCTAGTTGTTTTATACAAACCATTGGATGCATGATCAGGAGAACTCAGCTAGTGTTTCTCGCAGTATAAGGAACAAGCCTTTCATAATCCAGATCTATTGTGAAGCACCATATCTGCTCTATAAGAAGGAGCAGTTCATAACCAGTTGGAAAATGGATAAGAAAGTATGTCAGACGTAAAATTTCTGTTTACATTGGTTGTGCACATATTGCACATATAAGTCTCTAGACTGAGATTGAAAAGCATGTACCTTAGATAATACATACTTCCAGTTAAAGGACATGAGCTCTTCTGGGACTGGTTTAATAAGGGAAGTCAGCTTTTTGAAAGTGCAAGATTCATTTAATGTACCTTTCTTGGCTGTGAATCTCAGAAAAGTTGGCATTTTTACAAAGCTGCTTTCCCCCAGTTGAATCTGAATGCAAACCCATTGCCAGGCTGGGTTTCTGTAACTTGACATCTGTTCACATTGATTTTCAGGTAGACTTGCTCTGAAGGGATAGTGTGTAATGTCCAAACTCTTAGAAAAGAGGAAACGTATTCCCCTGTGATCAAATTGAGATATAATTGTCACATGAGCTAAAGAATCAGTCTGCAGTTTCTGAGGAATTCTGATTTATTAAGCCATTGAAACAATCCTGTTCCACTCAAACCATCCAGCATTTTACATTAACCAGTCCAAATCAGGACATATTACAGGGGAGTCCTTTTTAAGATGGAAGCTTCTTTGGGCTGGTTTACTGAAGGATGTTTGTCTTCTACTTTGTATATCTAGTGATTAGTTACTCTAACTGCCTAATTCACATCCAAATACCCTAGTACTACTGCCACTGAAGGCACAAATGATCTGCTATGGGACAAAAGGGACATATCTATTTGCACCATGCAGTGTAAATTGAATAACCAGGTTTGTATTCAGAATGCAATGGAAACTATTGCCTGATAAGTTTACGGGCTTCCTGGAAATGGAAAGTTTTGAAAAATTACTCCAAACTATCTATGGCAAAAAGTGAAAGACATTCACATGGCTTGTAGGTGTGGAATAAGACAACAGCTGAGTAGATATTTTTTATTTGATGATGAAACAGTCCCCTAGACTTTTCTATTAAAAATGAGGATGGATAAGCCGGTTTTAATGTGCACCCAAACAAGGCGTGGAAGGAGCTGCAAACCAGGCCTGCACAGAAGAGTTACAAGCTTGCTGCATTTCCAGTGCTGTGAGGTTATGAAAGAGAGGATACCCTTCTTGTCCCTGCAGGATCCACACCCTCTCTTTTTGCTGAGTGTCATGGGACTCTGCACGAGGCAGCTTGGGATCACTAATAAGGTTGCAAAGGAGAAAGTTACAATAGCTCTTTTGGGGTTGGTTTGGAGGTGGGGAGACGTTCTGACACTTAACAGCTGAATACCCTTATATTGTGAGTATTGTTCTTGATAGTGAATAAATTCTACTGTTCATATTATGCACAATATTGTTATTTTTAATTTCCATTGCTTTATGCACTCATAAAGATGCTGACATGCAAGCTGCAAGAGTTTCTGTTGAGATCTCCATGAGCTAAAACTCTTTAGCGCCACCACTGAAAGCCACTTTTGGGCCACATTCTGTCCACCAGACACTGAAACAGGTTTGCTCTTTCCAAAACCCTAACACACAAAGATATGGAAGGAACAGCCTTGGTGAGACCAGAGCCATAAAACAGAGACTGGGTTTTTTTTTTTTTTTGTTTTCTTGTAATATACATGTACACTGAGAGTAAAATAATTAAGCTTGGTTTGGAATTTCAAAACATTGATAGTTATTAGTTATGATATACAGACTTCCTGAGAGAGCATGATTCTGAAGCAGTCTTCTAAATGCCATACTGTCCACTTAGAGACTGTCCTGTGCTTCTCCCTGAACCAGCACCAACAGACTTAAGTAAATGGACTGATTGTGATACAGAAATAAAAATGTTTGTATGTCTGTCAATATACTTTGAAAGGTCACATAAATAATCAAGAAGCACTAGGAGAGACTATTGTAAAGGCAGTATTAGAGGCTGATACTCTAACTCACATTCAAGGCCTCTACCTGAGAAAATGTTTCACAGGGACTTAGGCACTTGCTGTACCCGACACCAGGCAGAGTTCTGTAAGGATCAGAACATGCCACCCACTGCTACCCAGAAAACATTTTAGGGCCCAACTGCAGCTAAATTTTCAGTGCCTAAATGTCTGCAGCAGAGGACAGGCAGAGATGACTATCTCTTGCAAAATCACCTGCATGACCATGGAAGTCAGAAGTTAAGTCTTCTGGACCCCTGGCAAATCTTCTCCCACTCTCTTTGCAGGGTAAGCCAGCAGTCTAAATTCAGGACATCAACCATTGGGATTTGGTGACCATAATGAACAAAACACTCAAGAAGAAGTATCTATCAGGAAAAAAAAAAAATCCAAAGAGGTGTTTGTTCTTGAAGGAAAGCATTCAAATTGCCACCTAGTCCTGCTATTTGGTTTCTTTGAGTGAAGGCAGTTATGGATTCAGGCTTGATATTCAGATACCGATTCTGCAGTTGATCTCAATTGTTTCTTCAAAACAAAAGAACATTCTGCAGTCCTTTCCCTTCCGTAGCCCTGCACACTGTTTTACTAAGGTAAATGATCAAATCCAAATCCTGGGTTAATGAGTGCCAATCATAGCTCCAGCCCCCGTTTCAGGCTTGGCAACAAGTTCCCCGAGCCTTAGCAAACAATTATCATTCAGCTACTGTAGAAATTGATTCTTGGGTTGACGAGAGCAGTCCTCCCTTGGCTGGTAAGGTCCTGCCATGGGAAGCAATTACTGCAAGATGCCAGCTGACAGACTCATTCCGTGGAAAGTCAGGTTGTCTTGATCCTCAGGCACTCTCTAGGCAAATTGTATCCTTACACTCATCTCAAACCTCTTACGAACTGTTGGCTTCTATCAGGAAAAATGGATTGTTCCCTTTGTTTCTGTGGCATTTGATAGAATAAATCTGGACATCCTGCCTGCACAATAAGGAGATTTAATTTTAAAATTCTCACTCCAAAATGCTTCAGTATGATAAAAAAAAGAGGGAATCATAAAGCAATGAAGAATGCTGCTTGTCTAGGGAGCAGTAATGCAGCACAGCTAGTAGGGCATTTTTTTGTGCATAAAGAAACCAAAATACCCTTAGCAATGGCTTGTCTTTAGTAATCATAATTTTCTTTCTCCCCTAATTTTCAAATAGTTTGTAGTAACACTTTCACATCGCTTTGCCTGACATCTTTTGGTTATTAGTTTGGGGATTTTTTCAAATCTTTGTTATTCCAAGGTGGCAACTGGAAAAAAGGCAAAGATTTACTACTTAATTAACTTTTCTGACAACATCTGCATAATGATTGAGATTTTGCCAAACACCAGTGAGACAGAGACACATAGTCAGGATCAGCTAAAAAAAGAAAGTGGCATTTAAAGTCAGCAGAAAACGATTAGCCCTGATATTTATCTTTAGATCATTGGAATATAAGACTGGCTAAATAAACAAGTAGTAAACCATGCAATCCACTTTAAATACTGTTGGTAAGAAAAAGCATTCTTTTTCATAACTTCATAAAATAACTCCTGAGCAACATGTTTGTTGTTGATTGTGGCACAAGTTCATGGAAGGTTTATCCCTGACTTTAAAAGCTGCAAACCTCAATGACATCAAAATATAAAAAAGAAAAATAATAGGAAGAAAAAACAAGATGTAAGGGCTTCTTGACCTCACCTAGATTCCAAGTTTTACCCTGAGGTATCTGGAAATGTGCTGGAAGCAGCAGGGGTGATGTGAGCCTTTAAGGTGATAAAGACAAATATTACAGTAAATGGACATTTGCAGTCACAGATACCTGAGCAAAGAGGGAACCCATGATGGCCAATTTAAAATGTGTTTTGATTGAGAAGTGCTACATCTGTAAAGAAAGTCTATAATGTCTGCAGAGAGTCGAAAGAATTCACTTGGAGCAATATCAGATATTGCTACTTTTGCTATAGCTGTTAATCCATCAATTCTGCTGAAACTGTTAAGACCTGAGAAGGTTTTGAAAACATATTTCAGGTCCAAATCTCTATAGCATCAAGCATCCAGTGTGCTCAGTAGAGCTAAGCAGGCTTTTAAAAACTGAGAACTGTGTTGGGCTCTTTTTCAAATTCTGATGAAACATTTGTCAGAATTTTGCCTAATTAATTTTCAGTCCTTTTAGAGTTTTATTCCCCTTGAAAAAACCTTTACAATATATTTTCACCTTTTCTTTTTGCATTAACTGCATTTCAGATTCACTGAGTGCTGAGTGCACCCTTGGAAAGCCTTTTAACCTGGCTGGTAAGTTAAAACTTTCTAAATCTCACATGCCCACAGGGTTTCCCACCTTAATTAATTAATAACCCCCTCCTTGTCCTTTTAACTGGGTCATGAATTAATTTTAAAAGTTAATTATGCAATTCTTTCCTCTCCCTTTACTTATGCCTTTCATCCCTGTGTCCATTGGCTATAAACAATGTAGAAATAGATCCATATAAGCAGGAATGGTTGTTGTAAGCTCTGGACTGCTGAAAAAAGAGAAAAAAATCCAAACATATCTTATTCCTTTTTTCCTTCTCCCTTTCTTTGTTCTGCTTTCTCTACCAGGCTTTAGTAGGCTTTGTGTAGAGCAATAAAAGCCACCAAAAACTTAAGTAATAAATTGATTTGGAATTTTGGTTAGTTGGTCGCTTGCTTTTTTTTTTTTTTAAGATAAAAAGAAATAACTATAGATGTAAGAAGGTGAAGACCATCAGATGGGGGAAAACCCCCACCACTAGAAGAAGCAAATGGCTTTATTTCCTTCAACTGATGTACTCACTACATTAATTAGCATGTAGAAGAGTTTACAGAGGGAAAGTGACTCGTGTAGGATATGTAGGTATAGAACATGCCTTGTTTGATGAGTTTCTTAGCATATGGAGGTAGGATAAGAGTCTGCAACAGCTTTTTGTACTCTCCATGAGTGATATGCAGAACAAAAACCTTTTGGCTTTTTTTTCCCATCATCTCTAAAAATATCTTCTCTAAAGTTTTACTATCAATGGACATAAAGAAAATTTTTACCCATTCTTTGATCTTTATCAATGCCCAAAAATTGAAAATGAACTGTGAGACTGTCAGCCTCCCAAAGCCTCCCAAATGCATCCTTATGGATGCACCCTCAAGCAGAAACCCACTAAATTAGCCTGAGCAATAAGTGCAACAAATTTCCAAGAATGCAAGAGTGGGATGTGTTTCCTAGGTCAAGTGGTTCAGTGTTCACTATTACGGTGAGTTAAATGTTGTTCTCTCTGTGTCCAGTATTTTAATTAGAATAATCAGAAAGCTTTACCACCCAGTCCCACATGGACTCAATGTGCTTTACCAGCTTATCTAGGTAGGGTGCAGAAACCCCCAGGACTCAATTAACAGTGATGCTTCCTCTTTGACGAGTGAGGGAGCTGAAAGACAGAAAAACATCCCCATTCAGACTATGGTGCAGACAACCCAGCATCTGAATCCTTGTGCACAGCTGTTGCCACCAGATACATTGCAGAATGCTTCTTTTTAGCATTACTGTTTCGGAGATTAATATTTCATACAATCATCAAGACAAAGGACAAAGGTTGCCATAAGGCTGCAATATTCTGTACAGGAAGTAGTATCTACAGAAAGAACACTTGCATCAAATCTAACATGCACAGCAGGGACCATTTATCTTGGCACATTGCCTGTTAAAGCCATTGCCTCCTTCTTTTCCTTCTTCTTCTGGAGTAAGTGACAAATTTCAAACCCTAAGAACATCTTAACTTTGTAAGGAGATAACAGGAAATATGACTATGAATGAACCTGCTCTGAGGATTAGCTGAGGTGAATGCCCGTTGAAAATGCATAAAGGTTTCAAATGTTACTCATGTCACTAAGGGGACGCTGCATATTCATTAAGGTATCACAAGGAGCTCATTTCATATTAATGGAGAGGTCATACATCCTTCCAGAGGAATTCCACTGCGGAGCTGCACAAATCAATGTGCTATTATTTTAAGTGTTACCAATTTAAACCTCTCTAAATTCACAGAACAGCCTGAATTTGCAAAATTATTTAGTCACTAGGAAAAATGTTAGTGACTCTTTCATCTTGAAGAGGTACAAAGGAAATGTAGTAAGTGTTTATATATATTGAAACTCAATTCAAACTGCACACTAGGTATTCTCTTTTAGTGCTCAGGAAAGCTGTAGACATTATTTAACATACACATACACACCCATACACACATATATATGTGGTATCAATGTTCTAAGACCATTTTAACTGCAATACAGGTGGTTTAAAATTTGGAGTGTTGTACAAAGTTCACTTTTCTAATATATTTAATGTTTATGCAAGTTCCATTGCCTTCTTGTGACAGAAACTTCACAGATATGTTCCATATAGGGATCTTTAATGCTTAATATTTTGATAATTGAAAATATATATTTATTCAGTACACACAAATTTGTTTTCAGGTATTACATAATTTCTGTCCTCTGTTTTTACATGTTGGGATAATGAAGCAGAGCTGACAACAACACAGATCTAAATCTTTCTTCCCTTTGCAGGATAAAAGTATCCCAGTGTTTTATGTTACTGAAATGTATTTGCAATGGAGATGATTGGAAAGTACTCAGGCAGATGAGGTGCCATAAGAAATTGCACTTAATTGAACCAGCAGTGCTTTGCATTAGAGGAAGAGCCTAGAGGTTCTTTTTGGTAACAGTGAGAGGTGTCCACATGTCCCCACAGATGGGAACAAAAGTATGATCCTGTCCACAGTTTTGCCAGGGCAGCAAACTCTTGTGCTCCCACCCATCCTCATGAATCTCTAGTTATGAAGGAGCTCCCACTTTGAACATGAATTTCACATTTTCAAAGAGTCAGGTTGGCTGTCTCCCCAGAAGAGTGTCTAGGCCCTGGCCATGTCATCCTGCTGAGCAGTGGCCTTTCTTCATAACACATCAACATGGCTGGGCATGAGTGTAGGCACAGCCAAACTAGCTGCAACCTCTTGTGGAGGAGAGAAGAGCACACCTGTAAGAATCTAGAACCCAACATCCATCACAGCCAGGGATTGATCTGAGTGTTTGTCTGAGTTTGCCACAGTCCTGCTGGAACTGCTGTTGAGGCAGACTTGGTCCTGACTGTGTGGCTGGTGAAGGATCCATCTGCCTGGGTTTCAGGCACACAAAGAACAGATGTTTTGGAAGTCCAGATGCCTAGGGAGGAAGGGAAGAAACAGAGGGATGCAAAGGCATTTGTCCTAAGCCTGAATACTACAAGCCTGGCAGCTACCAATGAGAATGGAATGAGCAAGTCAGTGCCTCAACTTTCTGCTGAAGAGCAGTTATAAAGCTGGCTAGAGTCTAGTCAATATTTCTTTCACTGGCTCTCTGTGGAAGGAAAGATAAAATAAGGAATGGTCTTACTTTAAAAGCAATAATCACATGAGTTTCCTCCATGAAATTTTTCAGAATTTCCATTATGTGATATATTCTGAATAAGTGGAATTTGTGCTAAGTGAGAAACAAAACCAAGTTGTCTCTGTCAACACTTCTGTGAAAGGTAAAATTTTGTGTTTCAGCCAGCTATAATTTCAAGTAGGTGTTCTTGAGTAAAGAAACATTTGCAACACATTTTTATGTAAAATGGAAAAAACCAGTCATGGATTACTGATGGAATCTGAGGTCTGCCAGGATGTTACTGTCCGAGACAATTCTTCAGACATGGTTGATTGTATGCAGTGGTCCCTCAGATTTTGTCTGTTTTACTCCATTGTGTCATCCCATTTCCATGCCCCCAAAGCTCCTTCCTTTCCTCTCTTCTTGCATTTTGCCTTCTGGGTTTTGCAGCTTGTTGAGAAGTGAGACCCCCCCCTCATACAATAGTTATACAGTTATAAACATATTTGAATACACATGTAGTAAACATAGTCTGTGTTGTTCTGCTATAATAACCACTTAAAATTGTTTAGATTAATGACAGTTGCATGCCTAATTTATTACTGTAATTATTGTGATAATTTAGAGAAGATAAATGGACATCTATTAGAATTTAATGTAAAAAGCTGTAATTAGTGTGCTTCAGAGAGGGGAGAAAGCCAATGCACATAACTGAAAATCCATTAAGCCAATTATAATGTTACTGAGGCAGAAAATGTACAGCCATCTAAAATACACCCATGACTTTTGCATAACTGTACCCTAAGCATGTAAACCCATCTGTCAGATTCCTTCATTAATTTAATAAACATATCAAGGCAAAAAATTAATTAATGCACATAGTTCAGACTGAGAGTTAGGGTGGGGAGATGGGGGAGAATAAAATTTTGTTGCCATTGAGCAATTTTCATGTAAATAAAATAGCAGCTAATGCATTGGAAGGGACTTACAGTAGAGGAGGGTACACTGCTAATCATGGCTTAGGCTTTCTTAGGTATTCCCAGAAGTATTAAAAGCTGTCTTGGTGCAATTAAAAAAATAATATTAAGAAAAAAAAAGAGAGAAAGAGAAGACAGCACTTGCTATCATCTATTTACTGTCAAATTAATTCAGCTGCTCCTGAGATGCCATCTGTATCAGGAGAGCGAGGGTGTCACTAGCTTTACGATCCATCAGGAGAAGTGAGAGCACTGTTCTGTTTGATGGCTCTGATAATGGAAAGAAGCTAAGCAATTGCAACAGATACATCATAGATTTTCTCATAATTACCTGACCTGTTACACTGTGTCACTCTGCCGCCAAACACATTGTTTTTATGTCAGAAGCTGTATGGGCATTCTTTACTTTGATCATTCTGTATTCTGCAGATGTCAGCATTACTGTATTTTAATTGACTCTGGGGTAGCATTAAAAAGCACCTTCTATTTCAGTTGCTTAGACCTGATGAAACTGACAACCTGGCATTTATGAACATTAGGCCTTCATGGTAACTGTGTCAGGAACTGCATTTTTCCTCAATCCCCTAGGTACAAATAGCAAACTGATGTTGGTAAATCAGTTGAAAAAAAACCAGTGTCTATGCAAAGGGCACCTCTGACATTCTCTCGCCATAAAGGTTGTCATCTTTTCATTAAATTAAACTCTTGTGTCAAAAGTTCATGTTATATCCCAATGCACAATTAAGAATTGACCAGTGTGCTAAAAGAGGGCTAGAGCTAGTGAGGACTGAAGTTGTGGAAAAGTGTTGGTAACTTCAAAACAAGAATTTCTTGACAACTTCCATATTCCCAGTATGTCCTGTTAGCCATGATCATGTTTTCCTCCTCCTGCAGGAAGAGACATGTAGTTCTTGCAGTACTTAGGGGTTTTTTTGCAGCATGAAGTATAATCCACAGAAATGACAGATAAAATGTCAGAATTTTACAAGCAGCTGAATGGAACTTCCTTTTTAATTTTTTTTAGAAATGCCCTTGGTTGTGTAAAAGTGAACTTGACTGCCTGTGAATTGTCCATATTTCCCACCAGACTCTCTCCAACAATTTCTTTCATAAGAAATCCAACAACTCTACAGGTACCATCAAGGTGTTGAGCTTGTTGCTTGACTCACAGTCAACAGCTACCAATAATTACAAGAGAAGTGAAACTCAGACCTTCAGTGTTCTGTCCTTGTCTCCTTCACTGCTGCTGCTTTAGTAAACATTGAACAATGTTCTGTGAAACACATCTTGTTTCACTGCTAACATGCAAGGACAGCATGCCTTTCCCCCATCACTCCTCCTCAGGCTCTCATGAACTTGGGCGCAAATTATGCTTACTGTGAAGACCTTGCCACTCAGATACCAATAGACTTGGTGGTTGCTCCTGTTCAGGTCCCAGCAGAATCACTATGTTATCCCCTTCCTGATAAACTATGTCACACTGCTGAGGAGCTGTGGTAAATACATCTGCCTTCAGACATTGAAAAGTTTCATGTTGTGCATATGTTTTTAGTTCAGTCATGTACAACACCAAGTGGTATGAGGCACCTAATTAGCACATTTCTTTTGAGTGCTGTGTTCTCAAGAGTCCTAGAATAAAGTTACAAACTAGAAGTCTAAAGTAGCCATTTAGGTGTCTAGGTTACCATGCACAGTAACTCTTCTGTAGCTAGCTCGTGCACACATCAGGACCATGGTGGTTTACTTACTGGTGGTGGTGGCATTTACTTTCTGAATAGTTTTGGAAATGGTGTTTGTTAAAAAGTAGTGTGGAAATGACTGCCAGTGAGCTGTACCAACTGGTCTGGAGGGCTGACTTTAACATAGCAATAAGGAAAGCATCATTATCAAGCTAATAATACACTCCAAATTTCACATCGAATCAAACCTCTATTTGAATTGTATATCTGTCTTTGGTCCATTGTAAAATGAACTGGAATCAGTTTCGTGACCTAGACATCAGAACAAACAAACAGCAGAAGACAAGCTGTCCATTCAGTACTGTAATACCAAAGGATATTCCCATCCCACACTAAAGGGATGACTGAGGCAAAAGGTAGGGAGTCTGTTTTACAAGTGGAGTGAAGCTGTAATTGGGGTCATCTACCAATTTGCAAACCACAGTTTGGAAAGAACGGTAGAAATTCGAAACACACATAAGAGTCACAGGAATGTTTAAAGACACATGAAGTGTCCTCCTGAAGAAGCAAAGAGAAAGAAGTAGAGTTTTTAGAAAAATAAGACTGAGAGATAGATTAACTACAAAATATAAGAGTGTCAGAAGGAAGAATAGCAACTTCTGTCAGACTCAACACTCTTGCAAATTCAGGTCTTGCAACAACCTCTAGCTGGTATTTGAAGGCACGAATATTATGGTATGTTTTTGGAACAGTAATTGTGATTAACCCAAGAAATTATCAACAGGACACCTTTATCTTCCTAAAAAGCATATTTTTGATTTGTGAATAACTGTGTTTAACACATGTTTATCTGTGAAGCAGTTTGTATGCTTGGCTGATCCTTTCCAGCCTTAAACTCTGACTTTTCTCCTTTTCTCCTGCCTACCCCCAACCTCCATGCCAAAAAACATGTGGAAATCCGGGTGGAATCATTCACTAGGCTCTCCCTTAGGCTCACAGATACCTAATTGAACATCCTGGAGTTCCTTGCTTATGGTGATGGGACTCATTCAAACCCTTGTGTTTAAAAGCAAACAAGAGCATATTTCAAGGAACATATTTCAGTTCACAGTCAGTTACAATATTTCACATAAAATATATAAGAATGTCTGGAATAGGTCAGACCATCTAGTTATCTATCCTGTCTCTGTCAGTGAGTGATATCAGCTATCTGGGGAAGATGATGAAAATCAGAACATGTACTTCCTCCCCAGTACACATTTACAGAAAACAGCTGACTGAAGTTTGAGATGGTCCCGAGCAAGAGCTGGTATTTTTGTACTAAAAAGTCTTGAACAAAATTTTTTCTTCAGCAGCTATTTGGAATCTGTGTATGTTTTCACGCTATTTTCCATACTATCTGTGGCAAGAAAGTACAAAATTAGAAATTACTCATATTTTCCTTTTGAAATTCTCAGAAGCTTGTTAGTGCAGCTTAGTTCCAGTATTGGAGGAGACAGTGAACTGCTCCAAAGAGACTCTCCTTTCACAACTTTTTAGATCTCCATCACTCCTTTACTTGTGGATTTTTTTCCAGATCTAGAAATTATTTGAATATGTAGTATCTAGTCCCTTTCCTTGATAACAAACGATATCCCTGTGGTTTTCCAGGTGTTGTAACTGGTACAAAGAGAACTTTAATGATGGTGAGGCTTCCCCACACATCCCATGGGGAACTATTCTGAATTCTCACAGAGCTCATCATTATGTGACAGGAGGGAAAGCAGACAGGTTGCTGCAGTCCTTGTGGGGACTTTCTACTTTGATTACTCCAGATTAATAGAAGATGAATGCCAGTAGAAGAAACCAAGACTGAATGATCAGATGAAGCTCTGCCAATTGTTTAATTTCCATCATAACAGAGCCAAAGTATTTTAAATAGAGTATTTGCAGAATAGATGTTTAGATGAATTCTAATACTAGCTTTAGATATGGTAGTCTACAAAGTAATTCAGAGAAAGTTGCTGGTTTTTAGTTGCTTGGGTTTCTTTCCTCCCTCCCAGAGAAAATTGTAATTTAACTTTCTCAGTTCCTTCCTGTAATGTTTTGAAAGCCACTCTTGCATATTGTGAAAAAAAATACATAGAAAAAATTGTATTATTAAAATGGTTCTCCTCATAAATTAATACAAGATTTTGCTGCCTAGGACTGCCAATTCCAAGATCTTGAAGCAAGCATGCAAAGCTAATTGAGAACAATTCTGAGGGAAAGATGGATCCCAAGGTATTTGAAGCCCTGAGGTAACAAGCTGGCCTGAAAATCTAGTGGGAGGGGAAAAGTAATCAGATGTTCCAAGCAAATTGCCCCAGATTTATTGATATTGATTTTAAATCCAGATAATCCTCTGTATGATTTCCAAAGGAACTGAGCAACAATCTTATTTAAAAAAAAAATATGATAAAGCAGCATTAGTCACTGATTGGACCTACTGTACACACTCAACTACTGTAATACTTTCATCTGGCAAAATGATAAAGCCAGCTTCATAGGGAAGCAACATTTTTCCCTTTGCAAACTTTCAGCAAAAGCAAGAAACAAAAATACTCTATAAAACCCCAAAAATATGAAATAACAAAATAACTTCTTGTTCATGTGCTCCTGATAGGGAAAACATCCTAAGTGTATGCCTCGTTATTGAAATCTTTCATGTGATCCATGTTGTGTGTCTACCTATTAACCATTTTAACCAACTTTTCTTGGAACAAGACAAAGCATCAAAGGGAAATCAGTCTGACCTAACCCTTTAATATTTTTTATTTTCAAAGGGAAAATAGGTGTTCTGAGGGAAACAACTCCCATCTATTTAGCCTCCTTCTGGCATTGACAGTCATGAGGCTTTTATTTATTTGGTTATTCCCAGAGTTTTAGAGCATACTCAAATTATGACAGTTGACCTAAGGAGTAGTTAGGTTTGTCAGAAATCATATGAATTGATAGATCATGAGGTTCTCTCCATCTCTGCCAAAGGCCAGTACCAGGATCTTCAAGGTTCTCATTCCAAACTGTTGTTACAAATGATGATGACTGAACATTCTTGTTAAGGGTATGCACATGTAGTCACTTTTTGGAAATAATTACAAATAATAGCTATGGCAGAGAATTACACAGCCTAATTATATTATTCTCAAAAATCTTTCCCTTTCATGCTTTCAGTTGCACATCTTTCCAGTTTATTGTGCCTCCCTTTAAGTGTCAATGTCACCAGCAATGCCTACTCTGGACTAATTTTGCTTTCCTTCCTCTGTGGACAGCAGTAGCACCAAAACACAGTTTGAGAGGGAATTGCAACTTCTAAGAAGCAACCCACAGGCATCAGAGGTGGCCCTGCTGGAGTCACAGACCTATTGACAAACTGGAAGTCTCTTTTGTATTAAGTTTATTTCAAGCAAGGTATTTCCTATACGGGGCTAACTACCTGTAGTGCTTGGTATTGCAGAAGTGGTTCACTCACTCATTTACTTTTTTGGGCATCATTTCATTGCTCTGCAGCTGCAGTAAATCACAGATTAGTAACAGCATCATGTGTGGCATTTCTGGAAGGCACGTGAACTATGGGAAACTATGAAACAAGAAAATTATGCTTAGATAAAGGATGAAAACCTCTATACCATTTTCCATTTTTGTGTTGGTTGACCCTATTGGATCCTATGTTGTCTCAGCACTCCCCATTCAGTGCCAAATTTTCTTTTTTTTTTTTTTAAATGTTCTTTTAATCATTTGTCTGACAATATTTTACAGAAAAAATACCCAAAATTTTTATTCTTGGAGAGAGGGACGGAGGGACAAGTGACTTACTTACATGCTTGCACTAAATCATAAGCTTAAGATGTTTTCTGATTATATGATCTACTTTCAATCTCTACAACCTCTAGTAAATTGATCCATGTTATTTCCCTTTTTTTTTTTTTAATTTTCTTTTGTTATTGAGCAACTTTTTTATTTTCACTTTGGCTTTATACTGTAAAGTCCTTTCTGGTGGGAATACCTCCTTCCTCCTCATTTTGTTTTCCTGCATGATATACCTTACACGGATTCACAAGGAAACTTTCTCAACTCCTTTAAGTTCCCCTGTTAGGGAGAGATGCAACTCCACTCATGAGTGACTTTATTGCATTACAGTACTTTGATTTTCTCACATTACGTCTAGTAATAGTCAACAAATAGTGAACAGGTTAATCCAGCAATGTTTTTCCTGTAGATCAACAGTAGGATCCTATAAACTCCCATATGGTGTGGGAGATCAAAGACAATTAAAAATGGTACCATTTGTATGAATTTTTTCTTTCCAAAAACTCCTAAACCATTTGGAAACGACTGCTGTGTGAGGCATGCAAGAACTCCATCATGGAGGATGTTGATTGCTCTGTTCCATGGAGTTAGCACAGCTATAGCTAAAGTGGAATGGAGAAATTTTACAAAATTTAAAATATTATCTATGAAAGAATAGATAGGCAGATTACTCAACATAATTTGATTGAAAACACATTTTAAAACAGATTTCTGGCTGTAAATCCCAAAGATCTTAAAAACCTATGAGGGAATCTATCTTGAATCTAAGGCCAGCAATCACTCAGGTCTAAGGGGAAAGTTGAAAAGCTTCAGCAGAGGCTGGAACCTGGAGCTTAGTCTCCAAGAGGAAAAAAATCCTCACCTGACATGTGTGTATTGTGAGTTATATAAAAGTAATGAAGAAATCAGCCACCATACCATTTCAGTGGCAATGTCACAGAAACACTGCCAATTACTGAGTCACTTGACCTAATTTAGAACCAAGGTATTACTGGAGAATAAGATAATAATAAATACTAGAAGTGATGAAGGAAGACAAAAGTTTTGAGCCAACAAGTCACTCTCTTTTTAGGGAATCTGGAAAACATATTGCTCAGTCTGGCAATGAGCAGGCAATTAGCACCACTTCATATCTCAGTTAAAGTGGGGGCTTAGCAAGCTTAGTTGTCATCTGCACTGGCAAGGGCTAAAAGATTACTCAGATGGATGTGGGTTCGGTGAATATGTCAACCAGACTGAAACCTTCTAGCCAGTGCGGATGGAAAACGAGGGTTCAGTCTCAGATCTGTGTTGATGAACAGTGAAACCATGGCTGCAACGACCACTTCTGTTTGTGCTACCACACAAATATATAAAAAAGGCTGCTTTTTTTTTTTTTTTTTTTTTTTTTCAGGTTTTTGTGGGCTGCCTCCAGAGAGCAGATGTAGGGGACATCTTCCTAGGGTAAGACAAAAGGCCTGCTAACAATATCACACCAAATGAGAGAGGCCTTGAGTGGCCTTGCAGAGAAATGCTGGTGAGGAGGGCTGCAGCTGGGCACTGACACCCAGGGAGCGACAGGAATGAGAGAAGAGTGTGAGGGAAGGATGCACCCTCTCCTGACTCTTGCTCTCTGAAGGCTTTGAGTACTCTCTCACCTCACACACTTTCCACAGAGATGTAATACATGTATTTGGATGCAGAAGGATTTCTGATACCAAGAAAAGGCTATGGGACTTCTTTAATAGAGATGAATCTCTCAGATCTCAGGGAATGTGGGACATGACTTGCACATCCCTAGTAACTCTTATAACTAATGAGCATCTGGAGATTTTTTTTTGCGTTTCAGAAAGAATCACTTAATTAAACAATTGAAAAGGCCTTTACGTAACAAGATTTTTCCTCTGCTAAAATAATTTAACTGCTCATTTTTTATCAAAGGAATAGAAGTAAATGCATGCTTGCTAATTGTTTTGATAAGAATAGTAGGCTGAATTATTGGGAGAAAAAAATGAGGGAAATATGCCCGGCTGAAATATGTATTCTTAATAAAAATAAAATATTCTTCTTAAGGATTAAAAATAAAAGTATAACAGCATATATTCACCAGAATGAAGCCACGCAGCAAGGTATAAAACCAAGCACAGAAATGAGAATCAAGGAATGGGCGATGCAGTTGGTAATGTTCATCTCAGACAGAGAAACAGATAGAACAATACAGAAGTAATATGTGTTTTTGGATTAAGAAAGGATAATATGCTGTAAAAGAGAAAGCTGTATTACCAGAAATACATCTGTAGATGTTGAGAAAGTCAAACAGAGCAGCATTTGGCTATGGCCACTCATCTGATTGACTACATTCCCTTAAAATAAAGTTTTCCCTTTTCTCTCTTTCATTTACTGTGTTCACAACCTTGATGATGACCTGTGCAGGAAGACTTCTGACATTTTTGATACTCATGCATTTTTCTTAATGAAAGACTACAGAATTAGACCATGGACCAAAATCTTAGTTCTGATGAAGCCAGTGGCAAAAACACCTAGCTTCTGGCAAATCTACTTACTGTCTCAACCACATCTATGTACAAGTCCTAATCCTATTCCAAACTGCTTTAAAAAGGACTTTACTCAGACAGAAGAAGTAAGAAAAATATTATCCTGCATATAATACTAAATCTGTCATTATTCTGCTTGCCTCTCAACTGTAAGTGCCTGCACATATTTATTCTTTAACCAGAGGTATAAAACATACCAATATTCCTACTTGTTATGATCCATTACACCATCTTCCAAATTATGTAAATATATTAAAGAGATCTCCTTGAAAGGAAAATAATCTAATTTTAGCGCATATATATATATATATATATAATTTCTTCAGTAATATGAATAAAGACAAATATTGTACATGATTAAAGCAGTGAGAGCTCATTCTGCAGCTGAATGAGGTACTGGCACAATTTCCCTGTAAAATCTGTAACACTTGGTACGTGTTACTGAGATTTATGAATGACAGGCATGACCAAAGTGTGTCATGTACTCCTCTTCCATTATAGCCACCGAATGGCTATGTGATGGAGCATCAAAGCCCTTCAAATGTATGCTTTTCTTCGCTGTTCTTAGGTTAGGCTCTGTGTGGATTCAACTCTGATGATAAGCCCTTGAAATTGTACAGGCATTTTGATCACAGAAAAGCAAAATGCTGTCTATAAATCTAAACTGCAGTGAACTAGATCCTCCATGATGTTGGTGAACTAGGTAAGTGTTTCAAAGGCTGTCTAACTCTGCTTCAACATCAATTGCCAAACTCCATCTAAGAAGTTTTTACATAGGAACAGAGAGCAAATATTTTAAACTCCTTTCCTTTTTTTTTCCCCCCATTTTTTTCCCTCACAAAGGCATGCCAGAATGCCCATTTTTTAATAATAATGAATGACTAGTCCCAATTGAAGCTCTCCTTTCAATCAAGGCCACAGGCTAAAAACCTAAAAGACAATGGTAGAGAGAGCCCCCTGGGATCTTGGACTGCTGCATTATTCCATCTCTGATATGCAAACCTAAGACATAACAAGAGTTAAAAAGGCTGTGTCAGGAATATCAACTCTGACATTTCTCTTTGTCACTAATTTTGTACAGTTATGTTACTGAACTCCACATAAGCAGCTCATTTATACCTTGGAAAAGGAGGGAAGGAAAAACAAACATCATGTGTAACAATAATGTAGGAGGCAGCAAATTTTGTATCAACAATTCTGCCATAGTATAAGGGCATAGATGTGTTTCAGTGTTTTATAGGAAGCTTGCATAAGTGAGTCATTAAAAACTAGGCATGGTACTGTACAGATTAGATATAGAAAGATTTCTCTAGCTTCAGCTTTTCTCTGATGGCCATTTTTGCAGTATATAAGTGCCTTACAACAAATTATGCTGTATTCATACAAACACAGAATCCTTTGCTTCCTCCTTTGCAGGGCTTTCTTGCATGTGCATGTATTTGCACATATCAGAACATATATACAATATATACATATAACAGCATATATTTTGTATAATTCATACTGAGAAAGTTTATTAGGGTTTAACAACCAAACATCCTTATTCTGACAGTTTTTATGTAAATTTAATAAGAAAAAAAAGAACTATATATTTGTATTTTGGCCGCTGTTGTGTCTGTGGATTGGTAACATTTAAGAAAATAGTTTCAGGTTCTAGTTTTATTTAATTTTTTCTTTAAACTCAGTCCCTGAATGATTACTGGCAAAACACATGTTTATTTTGCGATATTTGTCAAACACTGGATTAAACACTGTGTGAACAGAAAGGTGCTGGACAGAAATTGCCAGGTGAGACCCAGTACAAGAGCCACCCCGTCACACCTTTGACCCTGAGCATGCAGCTGGCATCACACAGATGCTTGGAGACATGGCAAATGTCCTGGCCCAGCTTCCATCTGTTGTGAAAAACACCCAGGCACAAAGAAGAGCCCAGCTAAGCCTGGTGAAATTGCTGCTGTGCCCTCTGGATGCCAGAGACAACGAGCAAAAGGCAACAATAAAGCTCCCATATGCCCTTTGTTTTCACACTATCACAGCTAAGCCGTGCGGCCTCATTTAACGGGGCTGACAGCACAACCTACATGGAGCAGCTTTTTCGACCAGTTCTGAGCATTGATTGTACTTTATTTATTCGGCACTTGAGCTATCAAAGGGAAAAAGTGCCCGTGGCAAGCTAGGTTGCAGTAACAATCTGTGCATTTTAAACTGTCTGCATCTACTTAGTTACTATAACTACTCCCAACTGCATGATTAAACACAAATGATGTTTCCATATATTAACTGCAACCTTCTTTCCAATATGTGCTGAACATGATACTTAAAACATAAGATTCTCAAATGGAAAAACATTTATGGGAGCAATTTCCCAAACGTGTGTGATTATCACTTGCAAGGATGTACACACCAGTTAAAATCCACAGTATTATGAGAAATCATTTCCAATCTACTGAGAATGGAAACAGAATTAAAATTCTGCTTCTGCACAAAGAAACCTCTCATATAAATCATCTTACCTGTTTTTCACTCAGACGTTAATAGAGTGCTCAAATTTGTACATTCTGCATGCAATTTAGCTATGAATATTACCCATTTTACTGTATTAATATGAACTGCTGTTTCAGACAGTGGATTTAACATTTGAAATTACCTTCAATTCCTGTTCTATTAAAAAACCAAACAGACAAAAAACCCAACAGTGCCCCCCAACCAAATCAAACCACAAATCATGAAAGGGAAACATTAATCAATGCTGATCCTTTATGGAGTGGTACTGTTAATGTATTTTGAACAGAAGAACAAGTAAGCCACTGAGGTAAATGAAAAATGCAATAAAATTATGAATGGTAGATCACTCCAAATCAACCAGTTACTTCCCTCTTCCAAGAGCACTTGCTTAGTAAACAAGGGAAATTTGATAGCTCTTTTCAATCAGAATTTTCATAACTCATTTGATAGGGCATGTAAAAATTATTATTAAAACAAAACAAGCAACAAAAATCCATTGCTCAGAAGATGAAGAAGGAAGAGGAAGGGAAAACATGGAGTGCAGGATGTATTCCACTTCTGAGCTCTAAAACTGATTCCTGAGTGACTATGTTACTTAGGGACTACCGACCCTTAGATTTCCTGCTCTTGACTGTAGTTCATATATTAAACTTTGGTGTGTGTGTTTTATTCACAGTCTGTTTAACCAAAGAATGAGCAATGTGAGAGAGACGCTGGCATGAGAATGGCAAACATACTCCCAGGATGGAGACAGAGGTTTGTCTCCAGTAGGGCAAGAACCGCTGGCTTTGCACCTGACATCGGGATTAGCTAAATCTGAAGTCAGGTGTACTTCACAACCCCATTCAAAAAGACAGACTCACAGAGGAGCAGGTGCAGAGGGGACTCTGAGGGTGATGAGAAGAACAGTGCTCAGATCAAAACTGCTGGTGGTCTGAAGGAGGACCAGCATGTTGTCAGCTTCTTCAGCCAACTCTGATAACTGGGCATTGCTGAAGACTGTTTCTGAAATCTCCCTCAACGTGGTTTAGGCAGATTATTCTTCAGTGCCTGTGCTCCCCTCATGGGATGCAAAAAACTGAGGATATCTCCCCATATTTGCTGTTTTGGGAAGTAAAATGTGTGGGGGTGATTTTATCATTAGTGCGCCAAGAGGGAAGACACAGTGTATCAATTTCCAAGATCTTATTCCAGAATAAAAAAAAAAAATCCCCCTGAACGTCACTGAAATAAGGAATTGCATTCCTTGCTACTGTTTATGGTACAGAGGACTGAAGGAAGTACTGATTTCTGCTTTCAGGCTGCACTTAGGAAGCAGAGCTGTAGAGAATTTCAACTTTTCTCTCTTCTGACAGATACTATTGATGTCACCTGCTGGTACTTCTGACTGGTACTTCTTTTAGTCCACAGTGAAACAGTGTTTATCAGTGCATTTCATGCACATGCAGCTGCTTGCATGTGACTCATCAGCTGGGAGGATTGTTTGTTCAAAATAAGTAATGTATTACTCCTAAAGGAACAAGCATACTTTGCACAATAGAAGGGTTAGAGGTGTTATCTCACTTTTGTAAAGGATGAAGCAGGAGGGGATTACTTACCCTTCCTCCTTCTCCTCCCTTCTATGGAGAAGAATATTACTTCACCATATAAACCTAAAAGAGGCTGGACCAGTACAAGCCCTGAAAAGAAAATGATCGGTGAAAAATAATAAGTCCATATGGCGGACTAGTCTTGAAGAAATGTGAGCATAGTGTCAGGTTTTTATGTTTCAGAATAACTGCTGTCACAAAATATGAAGGGAGCTTTTTATCAATAATAAAAACATTCCTTGAGCAAACCTGAAACAAAATGGAGTCACAAAGAAATAAAAAACCTGATATAACTGGTATCTAGCATAGTTTTATCCATTAAAATCTAAGTAGACTGCTTTACATTACCTCATATTCTTTCTTCTCAGGTGTGCTTGATTGTGAGATGTAGACCAGATTGAACATGTCAAAGCCTGCAATTTCTGTTTATTTTTGTTTATTGCTCCCCCCCGCCTTTCTTTCCTGGCTGGACAACAAATATTACACCTAACATTTCAAGTTTAAAGAGTACAAGCTGTTCTTGTAATGATCACTGCATTTAGAGAAAAGCATTGAATCTGACAGATTTGTGTAGGAAACGAGTTTTGTAGTTAAGTGTTTTGTGTTTCTTTATCTTTGTGCTTACAATATCAGTAATATATTTTGCTTGAGTTCTAAAAATATAGCCTTTTTGGATTCAGTCGTTAATGAAAACAGAGTATTATACCATGGAAGGTGACCTATTGAAGACAAAGTGCTAATAAGTTGCAGATTGTTCAACATGACCTAAAACCTTTTTTTATTGAAAATGAGATCTACAAAGGTACTTTGTAACATGTTTCATAAGGTCTTAATTTTGCCCAGCACTAACAGGGCCATTAAATCTACTTAGAATCTGGATTACAAGAAAACAAAGATATTTGTCTTCTCTTTTACCCTTTTCTGAAAATAAAAATGCATGCCTTGCATACTGCCTTAAGATGTTTTCTAAAGAAACAAAAGAAATTTGCTAAAACCTCCTCTCTGGGGGAAGACTTAGAGAGAAAAAGGCAGGGCCATGGGGGCAGAGGATGAGCTGCGGGACTGACTTCCTTTTTTACCATAAAGTATGGCTGATTGTGCAACTCACAAGGGGCATAATGGGCACTCTCCTAATGCAGATAAGTGGTTGGCTGTGGAGCAGCCACAGTGTCTTACCCCCTCCATTCCCTGCCTAGATGCAAAAGTAGTTGCATTTCACAGCTTGACCCATGTCACAAGTGAGCCCATGGCAAGCAGTAAACCTGCTGTCACTTCTGCTCACCAGGGTTTCTGCTGTTGTGCCATTGTGACTTTGCAGGGCCACCCCCAGCCCTCAATTCACTTCTTAGACTCACCTGCTGGTGCTGGTCCCACATCTGAACCAATTATTTTTCGATGTCACTTTAGTTTTTTAAGAGCCCGTAGTGTTGAGTGTTGGGATGCTTTGGCTTAGAGATGTCACAAGAAAATAAATCAGTCTGTTTCATTAGAAATTCTGGCACAGAACCACCATCTGACCCAGTTTACTGCTGCACCTCTTCAGGAACTGCCCACCTCCTCACCCCACTAGGGTTCCTCCAATACCTGGTAACAAATGAAAGGCTGGGCATTGTTCCCTAGATTTACAATTTTTTAGGACCAATCACCTCAATCATATTTACCTGCAAGAAGGAAAATTAGGTTTTAATCTGTGAGGGCAGTATGTGACTTTTAGAAAGCTCTGAGGGAATTTTCCTCAATGTTCACATAATTTCTTCTGCCATCTTTTCTGCTTCACTTCTTTTCTTTGTAGACTAGCTGGAAGTCAAATGAACTAAGAGGACATTTTATTTGGAGTCAGTCTTGTCAGCAGCCCTCTTTCTGACCTCAAGCACATCTCTCAGGGCACCAACACCTGAGCAGGGATGGGTGCAACGCCCAGTATCCTCAGGACACGTTTTACCCTTTGGAATTTGTGCCAGTCATACATGCTACTGACATTCTCCTATGTAACATCTTGGGAAAACCATGCATTGTTGAGAGAAACCAAAATTCTGAGCAAGATATGATAGTCTACCTGTCCCTTTTCTCTAATATTCATAACTCTATAAGGGTAGTTTGTTCAAGATTTAGTGATTACGCACCCAGGGAGAGCTGGAAACTGGGGACTCAGGTCTTCTCCACAAGGGTCCTTGTGGAGTCTCTGGATGTTTATGGACCCTTATCCTACCAATTACTTCACATCCCACAAAAAATTCATTTGTAAACATAGCATAAAAATTATTTCTTTACCAGTTTTAAGATTACCTGAAGTATGTATTCAGATTGCAAAGGAAGATGGAAAATCATCACTGGGTATTGTCTCCACATAGTACAACAGAAGCATTACTACAATTCCCACTTGTAAAGGTACCAGTAGCACAACGTGGGCTGCTTGTTCATGCTTTCCTCACCCCAACAATCAGGAGAAAAGATGGAAACTGCCTCATGCACCTTTCTTGGACTTCTTTCCATTTACAGTGAGCACCAGTCAGGTATTCTAAACTCCTGCTGCCAATGGGTTTCCTCTCCCCTTTCCTGACATGTTTTGGTCTCCTTGGCACTGGGATCTCATTTATGCAACTGCAGCAGCTCATGAGACAAAGACTGGGGTTATTTGAGTCCTGTCATGTATTCTGGGATGGTTATACTCCTGGTTGTTGCCTTAGTGGGATAAAAGCGGCCAAAGCCTATGCCCTGACAGGGTCAGGATGGCATGAGGTGTCCCAGACACACATTGCTGTGGAGCATTTTGTCATCACTCAGACTCCTGTGGCAAAACCAGCAGTTACCCTCTCCTCAGCCTGAGACTGGCACCTGCTCCTCAGCACAGCTGGCACAAAGCTTGGCCAGCCCAATTCCACCCCCACTACAGCACACGAGCAGCCGTGTGCGTGGTGGTTTGCTTCCTCCAGGAAAGATGTGCAGCAGAGCAGGGATTTAAGGCACCTCTGCTGACTGTCAGGCCTCTGCTCTAACCTCTAGAGCACGCTCCATAAATGTTTGAATATTTAATAAAATCTTCTGGGTGTCTGCTTCCTCAACACTAACTGTTTTAAAGTATTCATGGGTTATTTGTTTATGACTATTAAACAAATCTATTAAACACTCTGCATTATTTTTAGTTAAATTTTGTTTTTTTCCCCTTTTGCTTTAATAATTGATATTGTTTTGGATGCATAAATATGTCCTAAGAGTATTTGTCATTTCCTAATGTTTACAGTGGGGATATTTTTTTTATATAAAACTGTGGGATTTTTCTTCCATGTAAAGTATGCTTTTCTGTTGCATGCACATTTCAGAAAAAGCCACAGACATTGCATCTGGCAAAGGCATGTGAATTTGCAGGAATTGCAGTAAATGCTGTTTGGAAAACCTCATGCTTTAATTTCTCACTCATCATGTGGTTACAGAGAACAAGGACATCCTTGTATAAAATTTAACAGAATTATATTAAGTGATGGATAAAAAAATTTCTGGCATGCTCCTATCTATTTCAAGAACTACTGAATTAGAACTTTATGTCTAGCATATTGAGAATAGAGAGAATGGTGCAAAGGGGAAAAAAAGAATATAGAGGAACATAAAAGTCTCTTAGATAAGGGGCTTATTGCATCAAACTCAGAAATTAAACTGGTTGTAATGAATTGCTTAATTTATGTAAAGAGTGGGTGGAAATTCTGAGCTGCTCTCTAAATTCTGCAGATAGAAATAGTCAGGAAAGTCAAGAAAGACCTGAAATACTACTACTCTAAATTGTTAATAAGCTTTGGATGTCATTTTCTATGCATCTGCTCTCTTTAAGAAAAAGAATAAATAAAACAGATAAAGAGAAACTGAATGTGCTCTAGAATGAGAATTTTTATTTTAAAAAAATATCCTAAAGTCACTGGAATCATCTTGGCAGAGAGCTGGTGAAAATAGTATGGATTCACTGAGGAAATACTTCTTACAGTCACTTGTCATTAGACATGGTCACAGATGCAAAATCTTGCCCTCCTTGTTCCCCTTCCCCCTGGAAAAAACAAAAGCACCATCTACTTCTTATCTCTCTCCTGACAATGATTCTTGAGTCCCTTGTGCTTGAGCTGCTCCCAGACACAAAAACATTATGAGAAACAAAAATGCACTAGGGCACATCTACCAGTTGATAAGCAAGTAATGCCTGTTGTTAGCATGCAGGTTAATTTAAACTCCATGGAAAAAGATGGGACAATGCAACATTTTGGTGGAAAATCTTCATTCTCCTACTCTTCCATCTCTTTGTATTTGAATTGAAATTTTCTGACTGTGGCCAATGACCAATATCTACAATGATTTGTGCCACAAGATTACTATTTACCTGGCCAGGCTCACCAGGTGGCAGTGATTTATGCAGTCCATTAGTGCCTTTGGCTTTGGAGAAATGTTATGTTGCTGCCAGTGGCAAAGGGGACAACTGCAGGGCAGTCTTGTTCAGGAAAAGTACAAGGAAGAAAAAACAGAAAAAAAAAAAAATTGTCTCCCAAATGACCAGAAATGGTGGGAAGCTTTTTGTTTGCATTCCTGATGTTGACCCTGTGTGGCAAGCAAACATGGGTCTGCTGGGTGCCTGGGACTGGATCCCAAGGGAGGGTTCTTGTTTTGCTTAGTGTAATCTTGCCCTGCTCTTGCTTCTGTGGCAGAGGAGTGAGAAAGAAGCAGCTGGTGACAGTGGAGAATCAACTATTAGACACTCAGATAACTTCTTGTGATGGCACAGCACCTGGCCTTTGTGCACAAAGGGACAAGGCTTCACAGGGTGTCACTGTGACTTAGCACTCACCTATGATGTGCTCTAAACTAGAAACAGGAGAAAATGCATGGAAATGGAAGAACACTTGGAAAAATGCAACATACAAATTGGATATGTGTAAGGTGCAATGACTCTCTGAAAAGGCCAAGAGAGAAAAAAAATTGCAACTGCATTAAAAAAAGAAAGGCAAATTAGACCACCATTTGATTTCCTTGAGCAATATTAAGCAAGAGAATAAAAAATTACATGTGCTTTTACATATAAATAATGAAAAACAAATCAGGAGATAAATTTTCTGGAGACAGTAGATGGCTGCTTCCTGTAACAAGAAACCTCAGCAATCACAAGGATGGTCTTTTGGATATAATTTGGAGTGATGTACAGGACAGAATAGTGACTACAGTACTGAATTTCAAGAAGAGAAATTGTGTAAACAGTGCTGTAACTGGTCAAAAATGAACAAATAAAAAAGAAAAAAAAACTCATAAAAGCAGCTTTCCAAAACAAAAGAAGCCTAGGAGCAGCCTGGAGGCTGTTGAAAAATTAAGTGCTAGAAGCCAGGTAAAAAGTATACTACAATTCAGAAAGAAAACAAAGCAATCCAGGAAATCCCTTCAAGCATTAACTGGAAAGTTATGCAGGCTATCACATGGAAAATCAGGGAAAGAAAATGAAAGAAAAAGAAATCTGGCCTAGAAAACAGGAGTAGTAAAACCCATACACACAGCAAGCTGAAAGTAAACAAAAAAAACAAGAATATCTAAAAAGAAATTTGACAAAGAGCTCCCTGAAGGCAGCCATGGCAGGAAGAAGGCCCAGGGGATTAGTGAGATCCTGTGGCACCAAAGTGTAGAGAGGGGACAGAGGCCAGGGTAAGGTAAATCCATGTGCTGGAGGTGCTGGCGGGGTGTGGCAGCTGTGGCCCCATGCTCTGCCTCCAGTTCTGCCCACCAACCACAGTGCCGGCTGTGCTCAGCACGGATGGGGGAAAGCAGGTGCACAGTAAAAATTGCAAGTCTGTTTTGGGTAGAGAACAGATCACTGTCTGTAAAAACCCTAGGAAAACCTCGCAAAACTGAATGAGTTGGAAAAAGGGGTACCAAGAAATGCAGGATAATGCATCTCAGGAATTGTAATCTAAACCATGTTTGTATGACATCGAAGCCTGATCTGGAAATGCCAGCTGTAACTGAACTTCAACCACCAAAAAGAGACCTTGGTGTCATCACTGGCTGACTTTCTAAATCTTTGTCTCAAATGACAGTGAAATATGCAACAGGAAATAATATTGGATACTATTGAGCCAAAACATCAGAAAGGCATTATCAGTGAGAACAAGACAGACTTTTTTGCACTATTTTAAGCTGGAACGTGTCATACATCAAGTGCATGTGTGCAGTCCCAGCTCTGTGATTCAAGAAGGACTTAGTGGAGTTGGAGGTGACAGGGGAGAGAAGCAATAAAAAGGATCCATGGGATTAGGTCATTGGTATCCAAAAGGATGCAAAGTTTTAGGACCCATCATTTTGAGCAGGAAGAATAAACATCAGGAGGGTGCTGTGTAAGCTGGATGTGAAGCTGCTATTGACTGAGCCCTTGAAGCTGATGAAGCAAAAAGCTGACTGCTTTTACTGAATGCATATGAACCCTTGTAACTTGTTCTGACAGGGAGGGCAAAGACAAGCAGCCCCAGCAGCCTGAGAAAGGGAGAAAAGTTTGTGGTCAAAGGTCTATGAACAGATACCAGCACAACTAAACAGGAAAATACCTCTAACATCCCAAATCCAACAATTGCAGAAACTGGTGCAGTGTGAAGGAAATGGTCTGGCATGAAGTGGCTATGCTCATGTGTTAAATTTCCAGTCACTTGTTCTGCAGACAGAGGGCCAGATTGGATAGATCACCAATTCTATTCTATTGGGAATGTCTTCTCTTAAATGCTCGTATAATGGCAGGATTGGAGTGGGGCAAATGGATAATTCCAGAGACCACCAAGGAATATTTGTGTCTGTATTAATTTTTGTATACCTAGCCTCAAATACCATTTGTATTGAAATTGCTGAAAGAAATGGTTGATTGTAACTATATCTTGTTGATTGTAACTATTCCAGCTACAGCAGCAGCTCATGCTAAAAAGAAATTAAACCACAAATACAAAAAGTTCAAAATTGTTTAGATTTTTTCTATCAGTTGACAGAAAGGTGGTGTCATTGGAACAGAAACAAACAAAAAACCTTACTCTAGCAGAAATATGCTTAGTGGTCAAAAATACCTGGAGGGTGAGCTCAGGCCCTTGAATTTGAGGTCAGCTCGGGAATTTTTCAGCTTCTGAGCTACTTTCTTATAGAAAGCAGAACTTTGCCCTACTATTTTTATAGCTATTTCTAATTAACTGCTATTCCAGCCCTTATGCCTTTATTAGCTACTTTGTAATTATTTGATCATCTTTCTTCCATTTTCTCCTTGACCACATCCAAAATTTTTTTCATTACTTCTTTGCTTCTGTGTACTGCATTCAGAGGCAACATACTGATCTGCCTGACAAGTGCAGCTCAGACCACTGCTTTAACATCTTCTTGAATGAAATGTGAAACTTCCTTCCTTCCTTCCTTCCTTCCTTCCTTCCTTCCTTCCTTCCTTCCTTCCTTCCTTCCTTCCTTCCTTCCTTCCTTCCTTCCGACACTTCCTTCCTTCCTTCCGACACTTCCTTCCGACACTTCCTTCCTTCCTTCCTTCCTTCCTTCCTTCCTTCCTTCCTTCCTTCCTTCCTTCCTTCCTTCCTTCCTTCCTTCCGACGCTTCCTTCCGACACTTCCTTCCGACACTTCCTTCCGACACTTCCTTCCTTCCTTCCTTCCTTCCTTCCGACACTTCCTTCCGACACTTCCTTCCTTCCTTCCGACACTTCCTTCCAACACTTCCTTCCGACACTTCCTTCCTTCCGACACTTCCTTCCTTCCTTCCTTCCAACACTTCCTTCCTTCCTTCCTTCCTTCCTTCCTTCCTTCCTTCCTTCCTTCCTTCCTTCCTTCCTTCCTTCCTTCCTTCCTTCCTTCCTTCCTTCCTTCCTTCCTTCCTTCCTTCCTTCCTTCCTTCCTTCCGACACTTCCTTCCGACACTTCCTTCCGACACTTCCTTCCTTCCTTCCTTCCTTCCTTCCTTCCTTCCTTCCTTCCTTCCTTCCTTCCTTCCTTCCTTCCTTCCTTCCTTCCTTCCTTCCTTCCTTCCTTCCTTCCTTCCTTCCTTCCTTCCTTCCTTCCTTCCTTCCTTCCTTCCGACACTTCCTTCCTTCCGACACTTCCTTCCTTCCGACACTTCCTTCCTTCCTTCCTTCCTTCCTTCCTTCCTTCCTTCCTTCCTTCCTTCCTTCCTTCCTTCCTTCCTTCCTTCCTTCCTTCCTTCCTTCCTTCCTTCCTTCCTTCCTTCCTTCCTTCCTTCCTTCCTTCCTTCCTTCCTTCCTTCCTTCCTTCCGACACTTCCTTCCGACACTTCCTTCCTTCCTTCCTTCCTTCCTTCCTTCCTTCCTTCCTTCCTTCCTTCCTTCCTTCCTTCCTTCCTTCCTTCCTTCCTTCCTTCCTTCCTTCCTTCCTTCCTTCCTTCCTTCCTTCCTTCCTTCCTTCCTTCCTTCCTTCCTTCCTTCCTTCCTTCCTTCCTTCCTTCCTTCCTTCCTTCCTTCCTTCCTTCCTTCCTTCCTTCCTTCCTTCCTTCCTTCCCTCCCTCCCTCCCTCCCTCCCTCCCTCCCTCCCTCCCTCCCTCCCTCCCTTCTTTCCTATTCTCAGTCCTCCCCAGATTTGTTCCACTTTCACTTTTTTGCACCATTTTCCATTTTCTTTCATGGAGTAATGTACATGTGTGTATCTATCTATATCTATATCATCTATATCTACATCATCTATATATCTATATCTATATCTATATCTATATCTATCTATATGTGTCTATCTAATATATATCTATATCTATAGACATATCTCCCATATATCCTGATATAGATTAATCCACTCAGGGTGCACAAATACTGAAGGGATGACCATCAGGAATAGCTTTGTTCTTTGCTAACAAGATCACTGTTCCTTGAAAAGGCCTGTGTAGTATTTCTGGGTTTTTACTTCTAAAGCAACCAAGGAATGTGAGGCAGGGCAGTCATTTGGCACAGAGGAGCTGGCTTGCCCAGGTTGGTTTCACATGGGTCAAGTGGGGTGATGGCCCTGTGATGTAAAATCATATTGCCCTTTCATGTCAGAGCAGCTGGCTCATGTCCTCCCTTCCCCAGTGCTTGTCTGAGTGTGTGTCAATAAGTTACTTGATCCACGCTCTTGCACTGGTCTCTTGAGCTTAACTGCCTGAGAAAATTTGGAAGCATGAAAGCAGTCAATCTTTGTGGGCTGTTTAAAGTCTCCTTCTATCAGGAAATATCAGTGTTTGTACTGCAAAAATCAGGGGAGAGAGAATGAAAGGAGAACATGAAAGAGCTACAAATTATGTTAACACTAAAGTCACAAGTAAAAAATTACTATAGTGTATTAAAAGCGCTTCCTCCTACAAGCATTTCTATTTCCTCCTTAACTTTCAAGCCTATAAAACACATGAACACTGAAGGGAAAATGTGCAAAGCCCACCGGATACTTATTTACTACCAACCCTGACAGCTGCACACCCGACAACGCAGCAGTAGACACACTGCCCCACAGTTATTGCTGCTCCCATGGCACCAAAACACATGCAGCTCAGACTTTGTCAGTAAATTTGCTTCACATTTTCCTAGAAAGCTCTTGAGGCTGGTTTCTGAAAGAGAACTAACCACGCACTCCCTCTTGGCAAACCGTGGTCCTTGCATGATGCAGTGGTGAGGTTGTGCCAATGCTCTTGCACAGGTCTCTTCCCTACCCCATTTTTAACATGAGCTCCAGGTCTCCCTGCTGCCTTTATTTGGGATAGAATAGACAGCACGTTCAGGGTGATATACTTACTTTAATACTGTCATAAACAGATTTTATGGCAGTAGAATCATTTCCAGCCAGACCTTTGGCAAAACATAAAAAATCCACACTAAGCTTATGATTTCTTCTATGATGTCTCAGACATAAAAGAGAGAATAGGGTTTTTTTTGGTGTGTCTCACACTGAGTGCCTTTCTAGAGCCTCTCACACATGTGCTGTTTTCCAGCTTAATGCTGAAGTATTTCTAAGCCTCAATCTGTTCACTATGCCTTAAAATTGCCTCTTTTGGCATCTCTAGTAACACCTCTTCTGGCTCAGCGGCTGTTCTTTTGTCTTTTTCTTTCTATCTTTCCACAATATGTTTCCACAATATTTTTTCCAGAGCAAAGTATATTCATGAAATTATATTCTACCTTGAATGTGATTTTACAGCTTGACTACTAGAAGAAGCACAGAGTGGAGAAATTTCATTCTGAGTATCTTAGTGTTGGTGTTGGTTTGGGAGTGGAGATGTTGGTGAAGAGAAGAAATGAACAGAATAAAAGAGCATAATGATAGACTTTGGTACCATGAAATGGTGTACCCAGATAGCTCAGATCTTGCGATTAGGTGGTAGAGCTGGCTTACAGCTCACAGAAATATGCTGCATTTTTCAGGAAATGAATGCTCCTTAGAAAAGTGAGATTCTATTTTATTGTTTTGTACTTAACTTCTAAGCCATCTTGAGTAGACAGCTGTGGCTTTGCTATTTTTACTACTGTGCTTGAGAAGCTGTTCTTTCTCACTGCCAGGGCCTGCCACTCAGACCGTGTCAGGTGGGAGGACAGTCTTTGACTGTTCATAACTTTCCCACATTCCCTGCTCTTCTAAATATTCTTGTTTCTTTTTTTCTGTCAGATGTGGGTATGCAACCCAGTTTGCAAAAGGAACATTTTGGTGTGTGTTTTCATATAAATATGAATCAGTCTTGATCTTTAATGAATGTGAACCCATCTAAGCTTCCACATCCCAAACTCTTCCAAATACAAGTAGAGGTGAAAGTATGAGGAGTCAAATTTGCAAAAGAAAACTGAGTACACAAAGGAACCTATTTTAGTTTAGGTTTGAATATTAACCTATTTTTAATTATTGTCTCTGTAGCTATTATTTTTTTAATATACTATCTGAATGTAACATGTAGAAGTGACTAAAGCTCCCCTTAACTCATGGAATAAAGGCTTCATGACAGCTGCCTTGGTAAGATTTACTCTCTATGTAATTTCAGTCCAAACCTCAAATCCACAAACCAATTCAACTGCTGATGTTGAACCTCTTTCAATACAGAATTTGAATCTAAGCAATTCTTGTTCCCATGTTCAAAATATATGGATTGTGTGTAAAAGTATATGTAATGCATTAATTGCTGACATGCTATCTCAGTATTCTAAAACCAAGTTTATTTTAAAAGGGAAACTCTATTTGTAATTAATATTGATGCTGTTTGATCTCAGAAAACCCTCTGAGTCTAGGGCAATTCAAAGTGCACAGCATATAAAGTTAGGGATGCATGCTGGAACTCTAAAAATAAAACAGAGGATGCAAAGACATGAAAAATAGTCAAGAAGTCTGAAAGAATTCACACTCCTATATATGTTCATTTTGAAAAAGAAGCTATAGGAAATATTGAGCTGTGGATTCCAGAGTGACAGGGAAGCTATAAGGTGGGAAGACCAGGAATATAGCAAAAAAATGTGAGTGCCTTCTACAAGAAATATTTTTTATTTGAAAGGCAGCAAGGAAAAGAATTCAGGGGATAAACTTTGCCAAAAATTAGAGCATTTCTCTGGCTGATAGAGCACCAGAGCAATATAAAATGGAATAAAAGCTGATGAATCACTGTCATTTCTATTGGTAAAAAAGCAATACAAGATCCTTCAATGTCAACATTAGATATGAAATGTGTTTCTTGCCGTATTAAATTTCATTTTATTGAAACAGCCAAGGTATGTTTTAACTCTTGACTACTCAGACTGTTCACTTTCATGCTGCATGACATGGACCATAACCTTTCTGATAACAAAAGGGTTTGCAGGAGACCCCAGATCCATTATAGGCAACTTTTTGAGATATCACATGCTTGATGAAGGTCATTCCTCTGGGGGAGGAATGAGGTTGCTGGTGATGAGCCCTGGACTGAGGTTCAAATTTAAGCTAGTTGGTTTGTGTCTTGGCATCCATGAGCTCAGGAAACAGGGAAGACCACAGGAAAAATGAGGGGCAGTCACAAAATGAGTAAACATTATTTACATTTTATTCTTACTGTGAGTTTCCTAAAGAAAATCTTGAGGAAATGCTAAAAGTTGTGTAAGGCTCAACCCAAGGTACCAAGGAAAAATTGATTGTGAAACATAGGCTTAGGGTTGTGCTTGAAAAGAGGTGTGAGTAAAATGTTGGTGGGTGAAAGATATATGTTGGAGCAGATAAGGAATTGTACATTGTTTTATTGGGAACTTGAGGTACTTTATAGCACTAAAAGAGAGGAGGAAATAAAACTAATCGGCTGTAAGTCTGGGACCTCCACACTTACACTGCTAGGCATCAGATCCCCAGAGACATTCCAGCATGGTGAACTTCATCATACAATATTATTGCCTAGTCTCAAAATTGTCTAAGCATTCAAAAACACTGGGTTTAAGCTCCTTAAAAAAAAAAAAAAAAAAAGTCATTAAAAAGGGACTTTAAAATAATGTGTCTGTTTTTTTTTTTAATTTTTGGAAATTTTCAAAATATGCCTATTTTAAATATCTATTCTTACTGTGATCAAAAATTAAAGAAAAATACAATTTTCATGCTGATGCTGCATGTCAGGTAATCTGTTAGGGGCAGATTCAAAATCTACTGAAGGTGATAATGCAAATTCTACCTGGTCAATAGGTTCTTAGTAATTTCATATACTTCTCATTACTTTTCTTTCCATGCACAAGCTTTCATTTTTATACTCCTAGCTTCTTAACCCACAGAATATATTTATTTTTCCACCTATTAACAGTGCTTTCTTATTGGCTTTTTGTATGACTGTGGCTTTTTTAAAGACATAAAATGATGCATTATCTGTGCAAGGGGCCTCTCCACTGCCCTGATGTTCATTACAGAATCCACATACCCATCACCCTTCTATCTACATGGTCTTATTTGCCAGAAAGTAATATAATTACATTTATATGCCATCTATTTCATCTATGTTTCGTGCTAGTTAAATCAGTTTCTTATGCATTTGTTTCATGCATTCACCACAAATTGATATGTATAACCTATGCATATATTCATCTCGTCAAGTATTCATGTACTGGGTTCCTGTGTTCATTATTGACAGAAATTATTCATCCTAACGAATCCACAGGAACACCAGAAAGAGCATATAACACAAAAATAACTTAAATTATACAAAATGTACTAGGAAATGTGTGTGTGTGTATATGTGTGTGTGTGTGTGCGTGTGCAAAACTGGCTCAGGCTGAAAAAGAAGAAAACCTAAAAGGACATTTGTGCATGTTGACTGGATGTGTGGATTTATAGAGCCCTTTTACCTTTCCAGCAATATGATCAGAAGGATCTGCATGCCAAGAGTACAATTGTTTCAGAAAAATCAGCAAACAGCACTTTGCACAGTCATTATGTGGTGGTTAGAGTCCTCCCAGATACAGAAAGGGGAAATCAGCAACCATTAACCCCCCTTAGCTTTCCAAATGTATTCAGTGATTAAAAAATACTTCTAGTATATGGGTGACTGATAATGGAGGTCTTTGGGGTGGTCTGTGGGGAGAGTGGCTGTGGGTTGGTTGTTTCTTTTTTAAGAAGTGAATGTTCAGGTCCAGGTGTATCACTGGGCAGCTTCCTCCAGTTAGAAAGGAGCCAGCCTTCGCTGCTGGGCTGGCAGCAGCACCCAGGAGTCACAGCATAGGGCAGTGAAGCCAAGTGGGGACTGGTGTGCCTGAAGGTGGAAAGGACTGTGCTACAATCCCCCTTGTTAGGATGGTGAGGTTCGCAGGACAGTGCAGAGTGGCTGAAGGCAACTCTTACAACTTGCAGCACATGTGGGAGGTGTGGAGGATGTTTCTGATATTATTACAAGGTTAAGAAAATCATGATGCCCCTGAAAGCTCCTGCACTATTCTCATGTGCTAGAACAGAAACACCCAGCTTCTACTGTCCAACTATCCTCTCAATTAATTCATAAGATTTTTAAGGAAGGGCTACCTAGGCATACAATACTCTTTAAAACAGGACTTTGACACTTGAGTGGATTGGCCATGTAGTGCTGATTGCCTCTTTTTACTGCTTTGATCCCAAGATCTTAAAGTACTTTATAAATATTAATGAATAAAGACTCAGAAATATTCAGTCATTGTGTTTATGCTGTTGTTCATGTCACAGATGGGGGCAAACATATTAAGGCTACAATTTATTCCACCTTGCTTTACATTTCTGTAGATGAGTGAGTTATTGCAGTTCTCCTTCATATTCAGGGAAGGAAATGAGAATTTTTAAGGTGTGACTCATTTAATCTATTTTATACATTTATTTATAAGGAAAGGAATGATGCTGTAGAACTATCTGTTTCTCTGCATCACCTGTGAAGGGACTATTTAAGGTGACTCACTCAGATTTAGACATCTGCCTTGCGTGACTGTATTTGCCAAGAGAGGGGCCATGGCTCAGTTCCAGCTGAGCCCCACTCTCCTAATTCCACAACCATGCTTTGATTAGATGACAAATACTGCACATATTGAGGTTCCCTATATTGTATCAGTGTATTGGTTAGCATCTGGTATGAAAAATAGGAGGATAGTAAATTTTCTGGCAGTATCCAAACAGATTACTGGCAGATTTAAAGGTTATTAGACCAGTGTCACTCTCTGGAAAAGAATGGAAATGCTATCATTAAATATCATTCCAAAAATGTAGGATTTTTATCAACTGTCACTATATAATGGGGAAAATGTTAGGAAAGAAATCCCTTATATTTTTTTATGCTTGGATAAAAAGATTTACCACATATAAACATCTAAAATGTTCCAAAGTACTTTGAAAACATTATAAAATATAACATTTATACTGCTGTATAAAAAAAGACATTGCAGACATCATCTGCATGTATCTGACAGCCAGCACTAACCAGGTGAAGGTGTCAAGAGAGGAATCTAGGGATCTTAACCTATGTCTGGTTTAGAATGAGGTGTCACATCTTCCAGAGTTAATTGCTTCATTATATTAGCTAGGTAGATGAAGCTTTGGGTGACCAAAGACACAACCTTCAAACCATTTTCCTGAGATCAGTCCCACTCCTTGACTTTCAGTTCAACAATACAGTGAGTACTACTTCTCCACCTTGAAAGAAAGTGCTGGCATAAGAAAAAAATAGATATAAAGTGACCATGAAATACTGAAGCTTAAAATCTGAAGTTATATAAACATCCCAGAAGTGAGAATCTGAACAGTACACCCAGTAGATATGTAGGGAGTCAACAACCTAAACCTTCAAGGAGGTTTCATGAGTTTGTGAGCAGATGCTCATTGTGATGCCATGACAACAGGGGCTGGAGTCAATGGGGTTTTCATTCCTACATTTGCTGTTTCTCTCTTTGGAACAGAATTGTTACTAAATGAATTTGTTAACTATTAATTATTAATTGTTTACACATTGATTGTAAGTGAGAGAAATTATTTTTAGTATTATATGAACATCCTAAAATTTTATTGGCTAAGTGAACAGTGTTCTTTCCAAGAACATCTCTGTACCTGCTCAACATTCTCTTTCAAATGCTGTTGCCATTTGACTTAAGTAATTCACATGCAGCCACAAATATTTTATTTTCTAAAATGAAGCATAATGGTCAAGGATTCAGTATATTTTCAGAACTTCACATAGACTAAAGCTACCTGCGATTTTTACAAAGAAAAAATATCCATTTCTCTGTGTGTCTGGAAATCCTAGTACTTGTATGTGAAAGACATAAAAAATGTATCATTCTGCATAGCCACGTTTATGTTATTGTATTATCTTTCCCCTGATTTACATGAGGCATAGGATAACTGTAACACACAAAGTATGTCGCCAGGCAATGCACAATAGAGCTGCAACAGATGTAAAGACTTTATGCTGAGGCACATGCACTCATTGCCAGGGAAATGCAAGTTGAAATCTTCTCCACTGAAAATTTTGAAGCTTAAATGGAATTGACTTGATAAAAATGTTGACTTTTAGCCATTTGAAATTTAAACATCTAGAGTAAACCAATGATCTCAGCTTCTGTCCTAAATGCAGTAGAAGTAGATGAGCATTTCCAGCAGGTGATTCATTCCACCTATCTGAGGAATTTACCATAAATATTTGCTCTCTGGCAATGCCTGTCATTTTCCAGAGAGATATACTACATGCTGCTATTTTATTTATTGCCTTATTTCTATTAAACTAACATCAAGTGAAGTGAAATCTATACATCTGTGAAAAAAAAACATTTCTTTTGTTCCCTGCTCTAGTTGACAGCTATTTAATTCCTGTAATCACAAATGAGAACAACAACTTTGATTGAGCCATCCCCACCAATTGTCTAAACAATTTTGGTTATGTCTCTAGCAGCCTGCCAGTGCTGATCTGAACATCTGAACATCCACCATTCCTGTGCTGGAAGTGTTTACTTTTCTGTTGCTGCTACTGCAAATACATCCCAGTTACAGGTCAACAGGACAAGTAGCCCAACAGAGCCAAGAAAACACCTTCTTTCAGGGACAATTCATGAAATGTAATCTCTTTCTAGATCGATGTTGAAGACCTCTGACTTTTGGAAGAAAAAAGAATAGTTGAGGCATGCTTGGCTGTCTGATGAGAATAAAACTGATGAAGTTTTGCAATTTCTAGCACTATCACTTGGAGCAATTTAAAACATGTTGAAGAAACAGTTCCAAATTTCTGTGATTTTCAAAAAATCAACTGCTTGGCTTTTTGATCCCACTGTAAAGCATCCCAAGATGTCTCTGTATGATAACATACATTCATTCAAACACAGCTTAAGTACTTTGGGGGGTTAGAAGTCCCCAAGTAGAAGTAGAATCTTTGGAGGTTTCTGTTAAAAAGGTTAATTGAGCAGGTTGCCATAATGACCTATCTCATAGACAGCACAGGAGATTCTGCATCCTTGATATTATATTCTGGAACATTGTAAGAAACCATGTCTGTAGATTTCTTTTGAGTTTTTAGTTTGACTGATTAGGAGAATCTATTACTAGCTTTTCTAAATGAATGAAAATTTCCAAATTAACTAGGATGATGTTACACAAATGCTAAAAGCCTGACTAGAAAGTGGATGAACAAGGGCAGCTGGCAACCTCTCAACCTAGAAGATTCCAGAAGTATAAAATGGAATCAAAGATGGGGGGAAATCACCTTTTAAGAGTTTCTGCTTGGATCAAATTACTGTGATAAGAAGAAATGCCATCATGTTAGCTGCCATAGTGTAGCTACGCAGGGAGATTAACAGATTCATTGTGCCTTGAAGGCTGCAATTTAAACAGTAGGAGTCTTCATTTTGTAACCTATCACATTTAAACTCTGATCAGGACATACTTTCTGAATAAAAGATTAAGACTTCATATATCAAAAAGACTTGCCCATTCTTCACACCGCCACAGTGTAGCACAGCTGATGGAAGAGGAAATGCTCATGCTGAGGTGTACCTATAACATGTGATTATTACATTTCAGTAACTGATATTTTTTGATGAATGCCTGAACATCCAGCAGAGAGAAGGTTTTTCCCCCTTTACACAAGAGCTGTGCTTTTTGAATCACACACATTGGCTGAGAGGAGCTGACACTGCACAGGCCAAACATCATTCAGCACCAGCTGAGCTCACTAGAATGTAAATGCATCCTCTCAATAGTCTTGCTTGAAAGACATCTGCAGTCATGGCACAAATATAAAAAGCAAGGGCAGAGCATGACAGATTACAGTTGTGGGGCAGAAAAAGACACAATCCTTGGAAAAATTTAAGTCTACTGCAGAAGCAATCACCACCACAATCCCAGTTGCACTGGAATGAGAAGTAGGCCCAAGAACAATTATGGCAAATCTTTGACAATGCCCCATGAATTAACTGTGGTTTTGATACAAATAACTGGTATTACTTTCTGTATGGTCACAAACAGAAATACTAGAATGCAGGAAATGTTGGCTCTTCTTCTTGGATGATTTGTATTTATATAGCCTGCTATGAAGTTGACACAAAAGATTTATATGGCTGGGGATGTTTCTCAAAAAGTAATCCAGTCTAATATCTGAAAGCTACCCAAGTAAATTCCTATCACAAAATTTTGTGAGACTCTTCTGTTTACTTCCCTCAGCAGTGTTATGTAGGCAACCCTTGTTCTCTTCTTCACCTTATAGCAAGGATAAGAGCAGTTTAAGAAAAGAGAAAGAACTGTCTGGAATCTCAGAGTTATAATTATACTGATACTAAACACCATAGATAATAGTGTAGGTTTCCTCCTGTACATACTGTTGAATGATCCTCCTTTAAAACAGTAATCTCAAAACTGCCTATTGGAGACAGTTTTCATCTTAGGGACACCATCCTGTCCCATGTATTCCTTAAGGCCAACTCAGGAAACAGTTATCTGATACAGGACAGAATCTTGTCAGAGTCTGTGCTATGAATTTACGCTTATGAACATTTGCACACCAGCATGTGAGTCTGTGCACAGGCTCTGTGAAAATTACTCAAAGTCCAATTGCTGAAGGAAAATACAGACAAGGCGACACAGAAGAGGTTTCTGTCCTCATCATGACTTTTAATATTTTTGAGAGAAGAGAGAGGCTGCAGATGCCTGTTGCAAAGCAATGTCACAATGTGGGCTTTGCCAGGTACAAAATTTGCAATAACAGGAAAGAGATTGTATGTTTTGCTCCCTTTTCATCTTTGTAGTTCAGATTGTGGGTACAGGTGAAACCTATTAAACCCCTGTGGCTAAAGTATTCAATTTCTGGTGCACACTCAACAGAAGTGGGACGCATATGGACAAGGAATTCCAGTAACTCCCTTTCTCCTTATTCATTGCCTTCCACTCTAATAGGAATGGTTGATTAAAAGGGAAGGGTTTCCTTGAAAGGTGCCACACACAGAGCTAATCTGCTCTTCAGTGGGAACTGCACCATTCCATCAGCCAGCAGCAGTTTCCATAACCACCTGTGTCTATCAACAGCAGTTCTGCCAAAAGACCATTGTTACCTTAATGGAACACTGAGGAGCTGGCAGTTAGTCCCTGACCTGTGGGTGGCTTTCAAGAACAAGATGAGCAGTTAAAATTTACATGAGTTAGAAGACAGAAGGAGACTTCAAGGTAGGAGGTTAAGTATTGGTGGGAAATATTGAATGTAGAGGCTGGTTGTTTTTTTGAAAGTAAATATAAGCAGGGCTATCTGGTGCTTTTCTTCTGCATTGCAACAGACCTATGTGCCTGTCTCTTGGAAGGAAGTTTGTGTTGTTGGTTTGTTTTTGGTTTGTTTTTTTTTTTTTTTTTAATTTTATTTCATGCTCTGTATATTCCTACAGAATTAATATGTTGAATTCATATTTTATATTTCCTTCTACTGACCCACTGAATTGATGGTTATCTCCTTCCGGCTACAATGAGCCATATCCCACATACACAGTAAATTCCTTCCTAACTGAATCAGACGCTTTTACACAATGTACATTTTTCTCTTGAAGCAACTGTTAATTGCTTTGCTTTTTAGTGGGCATCTTTTGCTTTTTGTTTTACCTTGTTTTACCTAAAATATACACTGATCACACCATCTTGATATTCACACAATGGCTGAGGTTCAATGGCACCTTTGGAGATTGACCAGCACAATACCTGCTCAGGGAAGGGTCAGCTAGAACAGATTATCCAGGATGGTGTCCCGCTAGATTTGAGTAGCTACAATGACAGGGGACTCCACAATCTCTGTGGGCAAACTTTTCCCTTTGTTGTCCACCCTGATCATATCAAACAGACTTCTTTCCTATGTTTGGAATTTCCTCTGTTTCAGTCTGTGACCCTTGCTTCTTGTCTTGTCAGTGAACAATTGGAGAGGAGTCTGGCTCCACCTTCCCTTCCCTTCCCTTCCCTTCCCTTCCCTTCCCTTCCCTTCCCTTCCCTTCCCTTCCCTTCCCTTCCCTTCCCTTCCCTTCCCTTCCCTTCCCTTCCCTTCCCTTCCCTTCCCTTCCCTTCCCTTCCCTTCCCTTCCCTTCCCTTCCCTTCCCTTCCCACATTTACACACATGCTTAAAATCCCCCTGAGCCTTCATTTCTCTAGACTGATGTTCAAATATCTTTCAGATTTCTTGTGTGACAGATGCTCCAATCCCTCAGTCTTGTCAGGACCCTACCCCAGATTCACTCCAGTATATCTGTTTTTCTAGTTACATCCACTGCAGCACCCAGCTGTGTGAGTTGCCCTGTTACATCTCCCTCATCCTAGCAAGTTCATAGCCCTGTAACTGCACTTAGACATCCAATTCCTTCTCTTTTTTATCCATGCTGCAGACATTGGTGTGTAACACTTCAGAAAGGTATACTTTCTTGTGCTAATTTCACAGGCAGAGCATGTGTGTCATTCCTCCCCATGACAGCCTCTTAGGTTTTTTTTGTTTGTGCATGGTCTGGTTTGTTTTTGTTATTAGTTAGTTAGTTAGTTAGTTTGTTAGTTTGTTAGTTTGTTTTTATTACAAGTTCTTCCCTGTCCACATCAGGCTAAGCCTATTTGCCAACCCTATCCACACTGCTGGAGCACCCTTGATTTTTCTAGAACGATGCAACTTTAAAAACATATGGTTGCTTTTTTATTCATTTTGAAGAGCCATCAAAGATTGCCCATGTGATGGAAATCCTTCAAAAGCAGTTGTTCATTTAATAAAAGGCTTTTATTAAATAAGGTCCATCTAATGCAAAGTGCTAACAGGGTTCCCAAGTTGTCGTCTGAGCAGGCTAAGAAAGAGAGCAGAAAGCTTGAACAGGATTTCAGAGTGTCAGAAGGTTAAAAAGCCTCTGGAAACAAGATGAAATTATTGCCTTTGTCACAAATTTTATCTTTTCCATAGTGGAACATGAATTTGGGGAACAAATTCAGAAAACTAAGAATGAGTATTACATTCCAGAGGGTGGCATCCCAGCCCATGGCAGGGTTGGACAGCAGAGAGGTTGGAATTTCATGATCTTTAAGGTCCCTTCCAACCCAAACCACCCTGTGATTCTATCATTTTCAGAGTATTCCTACCATCTTTATTTTCTACAACAAAGATAAATTACTTTATTCTCTTTCAACATAAGCCTCAATTCTATTTTAGTGATAATTTGGAAAAAAATTTGCTTTGGTTCAACTTTTATAAAAGTTTATACTGAGTCTTCCTTTCTTCCTTTCTCTTTTCTTTTCTTTTGTTTTTAATGATAAGCATGATATGCCACTGACCACTGTACACCTCAGTTGAAGTACTGTAACATGAAACTATATTCTAAAGGAAAACCATATCATATTTGGTCAGGGGATTTATGTTCCACAGCACTTATGTGACCTTGGCTGCAATGAAAGAAAGGGACTTCAAAGTATCTAAGGCTTTTGGAGCTTGCTAAATAGTCAAAACTACAGCCATTGTAGGCATGTGAACTCACAATCACCTTTTTCCTTATTGGCAGGCAGAGATCCTCTGGAGTGTAATAACAAGAAAAGGCCTCTCTGACTCTGTTGTGGCTGCTTTTCTGAGGGTGGTAGTGACAAGATCAAATGCCATTTTGGCACTTATTTTAGGTATGCTGAGTCTCACTAAGTTGTAAAAATACACTAGTGGTCTTATGCTACCGGCCTCCGGATCAGCACAAAATACCAAATGAGATCAAAGAGGTGATGGAATCTACTGAAATAATAAGAATGGATGATGATAAATGACCCCAAAGAGTCTGGTCAAATATCACAATAATACAGGTTTAAGACAAAAAAATCTTCATTTAAATGAGCATATCCTGTGGCAGCTACCGTGTCTTGAGATATCCAATCAGAGACTTTTTCTTTAACTTAGTCTCTTCTGTCTCACGCCAAGAAAAATACAAAAACAAAATGCTTGATAATATATATCAAAATAATATTCAATATTATTGAAATCTGTTTGTGTGCAACTCAGGTTTAGGAAGGTGAGACCACAGAAACAAGGAAAGATAATTTGAAAGTGAGGATAATAAAATCCATCAGCTCAGTGTGGATGCAACAAAAACAAAGCACAACATCAAGTACTGCACTGTACATTACAAGGCTATGAGCTCACATGGAAAATAAGTGTGTGTTTATAACTATCTACACACCTAATGAATGTCTCTACAACCAAATGTATTCAAACAGACATTATCAGAAGGAAAACCTTTTGAATTTATCTGGCTTCTTTATTCTTTAATTAATTCATTGTTTGTTTACATCAGATGGGTCCCTCACATTACTTACTAAGTATGAGTCAAAGTTATTTGTGCTTCCAGAAATTGAAGAATGCTATATTCACCTAAGTCATATTAATTCCAGCCAGTATCTCAATTCATCCTAATTCTTTTTAAAGTGCCAAAAATCTTTCTGATTAAAGATAATTAATATGCACACTAGTGGAGAGTGAGCAATTAAAATATTTTGGTAGTTTCTAGACCCACCTGAAAAACATTTCTAATAACCTGCACAGAGAAAGCAATGCAGCATTACACAGCAAGACTGCAAGGAAGAATGACAATTCTAGAATCAAAATATGCAGGAAAAGCTCTTGCTAAACTCTCATATCTAGGTAACATCTGAATGAAATGAATTAAAAGGAACCTGATATAAGATATACTATTATCTAACATAACTTCTAAACACATACTCAAGATTCAGATCCTACACTTCTGTTACTTATTCAAATACTGTTTGTCTGTTCACTGATTTCAGTGCTGAAATATTTGCAGCACCCTGCTGGGACACAAATACTGTGTTAAAGTGATGTTAGTAGCTTGCATGTATATGACATGTACAGGGAACTGGAAGCCTTCATGTGGGTGGTAGAGGATGGATGAATGCCAGTGCAGTGGCAATTCCTGGAATACATATGTTGTGCAATGACAAAAATTGACAGGGAATCATTGCAGACATGCTGTCTGTGTGTCTAGGCCATGTTTCCACCCTGTTTCAGAAGGGAAGGATTATTGCTTGATGACATCGTAATAGAAGCTTTTTCTCCACTCATTATTTGCATCTTACTTACAAAGGCCATAACTCAGCTCCCAATCAGCAGGTACAGTTTATTGCTTTATGTGGAAACAGTTGCTGCAACTAAATTCAGCAGCCTGTAGAATAAAAAAAATAAAAGAAAAAATCCAACAACTTTCAATAGTAGCATTCAAGAAGATGCTCCATCAAGAGTTCTAAAAGGAGCACAACATGTTTTTCCAACTAAGTGGCTTATTTTACAGAGTTAAGTAGGTTTTTGTCTGTGTTGTTTTTGTCCCATTTGTGGGAGTGTTGATGTTTCTTTTGGTGTCTAATTTAACACATGGACATTACAGCCAGTTTTCACTGACTGCTTCGTACAGCCCTGTGGATTATGCACTTGGCTTTGTGTCAGGAATCTATGAATACAAAGCCTGTTGAGTATGTGATTTCATACAAAGTTCTATCCATACTTCTTTGCTTTCTATGAGCACTGAAATGGGTGAATGCATTCTTGCTATTTAATTATGCTGCTATCAGACCACTGTCCCCAAGAAACCCTGATATCTGATAAAAAATATTTGACGTCAATAAAAAAAGCAAGTTAGAAAACTGTACGGTCATACAAAAGGTGTGATAGCTACAAAGAGAGCCAACTTACAAAGGGGCTAGTGACTCACCCAGCCAAGCTAAACACAACACAATTGGGGCTAATTGACTTCCCTCCTTCGACCTCCCAAGTATGAGTTTATGAAAGCCTGGAAAGCTAAATTAACCCCAATTGTGTCTTGTTTGACTTGGCTATTTAGGTTAAATGGATAACCCTTTTGTGACTTGGCTCTTTTTGTAGGTATAACACCTTCAGATAATTAACCTTCCCTCCTTCCCACCTTTCTAAAATAGCTTTTGCCTTAGTTTACATGTTTTGATTAAGATGAAAGAAGAAGCAAAACTACATTTTTGAGAGGACAAGCTTCTCACAGAATAAAGCAAAATACAAAACATGAAAGCACATTAGAAATAATTAAAAGGTAGAAGTTCATAGCAGGGATTCAAGGATGAGATGGGGACTGGAGCAAGAAATTGGCGTGACATAGAGTAGGTAAGGTATTACTGCATAAATGAAGAAATCTCACCTTCTATATATTTATCAAATAGCATATAATATCAAGCTGCTTTCACATTGTTTCATCTAAATTCAAACTTTACTGGTAAGCATGTATGAAGCTGTTCCCTCTGACTTCAGCAGAAGTTGTTAAGCACTCAGAGTACACCAGAATATAATTATAACTAAAATGCTCAAACAGGGGCTGAAGAATCTTGTGGAGGTTCTATCTGTTCAGGAAATTCCTTTTTATTGCAGTATTAACTCTGGGGGGTGGCTCAGTATTGTGAGTTTACATGGACTGAAGATAGCTGTAGAATGATTTGGGTTGGAAGGGACCTTAAAGGTTAACTAGTTTGAAAGCCAATACAAGGGCTAGGACAACACAAAAAGGTATTAAAATGTTGTCATGGACCACAGCAACTCTTCACAAGCTTATGGTATGAAAATACAGAAGATCAATTTGAGGCAGGCAGAGTTTCATGGGTTTTATCTGTGGAATTTTCTCTTTTAGTATCTGAAAAGCTGCAGTGTTCTCTGACCTTGCAAGGCATCTGGATGAACAACATTCCCATGGTAGGAGCAGCATCTGGAGATGGTTGTGTGAGACAGGTACTGAGCTGAATCACTGTCTGGAGATGATTCTCATGTTCCTGTGACTATAGGAGGAGCTTAGATGACTGGGTTAAATAGATCAGGTTATTGAAATAAATCCGCCCTGAAGCACTCAATACAGGCCATATATCAGCATTCCTGAAATTATACCTGCCTAGTAGAATCAGGTCCATAATAGTTAAAGAAAATGAATATGTTAAATGAATATAGGATGTGTTAGTGGAATAGTCTTCTGTGATTTATTTAATGATAACCATAGATCCCAGCAACACACATCTTTGTAAAACCTGGGAAGGATGAAGCATAAGAACTCAAAGCTGTCCATTGACATTTTTTAATAATCAGATGTTGTATAAAAGCCTTTTTGTATAAGGAGTTTTATGAGCCACAGTCTTTTGTGAAACCAGCAAGAATAAAAGAATAACCAGTATATTGTTAGCTGTCCACATATCATCTAGCTAATACAGAAGTCTAAATGTGCAAAACTTTAAAAGGAACAGAAAAGGATGAGCCACCTCTAACATAGGACAGACATGTTTATATACTTGTATCAAAGGGTCTATGCATTGGTACTAAAGACTTTGCTGAGACTTTCTTAGCAATCTATTAAAAATCAAGATTATAATATTAAAAACAAATATAGAGACAAATGTAGTTACTAATATTAAGGATTATTCATAATACACTGGTGAGGAAAAGTATGTGAGCTTCAAAAAGAAGAAATGGGACTTCTGAAGAGTTTATCAATGTGAAGAGGTTCAGAGAGGGTGCTGTTTGCTTCTTTACTTGCCTGATTTTGTAATCAGCCACTTTTCTGAGAACATCTAATTCCTGATTAGGAACTGAGGTTATCTCAGCTTCTTACAGTTCAAACCAAGACTTTATCAGCTGCTCCCATCAGGTGTGTCCATGGATCAGCTCAGAGCTTGGTATGTATACAGTAGATATCCACTCATGGCCAGGTGAGTGCTGTGGCTTTCAGAACCACACAGGTTTAAAACTGGTGTTAACAGAAGGCTGCAATCAGTTTCTAAGGTCAGGAAAGTTCATTTGTTCTTTCTATCGTAGGATTTGTCAATAGATTTTTTTGCCTATTAGGCAAAGTAATGTGATAACTAAAACCCGTAGTGTCTCAGCTTAGCCTAGTTTGCATAGGTATATTACAGAGAAATGTGTTCCTTCAGTGACCTTTCCTGTCACTACTGAAATTTCTGTACTGATTAAACCTTAAGTCATTATTTTGTACACTTGAGGTGTTCTGTACTTCAAGAGAGAAAAAAACCACAGAATCCAAATGGTCTTGACTTTCTAGATGGCAAAGTCACAAGTTCTGTCTGGATCTGGCTTTTAAATAGTGCTCATACAAATGGAATAATGACTTTAAATTCCATTTTTAAACCCTAGAGCATTCAAAGTAGGAAAATTCAGGTTTAGCGCTTACAGTCTGAGTCCCTCTTAATTTAAATGGAAAGCTTTCCAGTACTAACAGAGGATTAAACAAACAGAGCAAACAATTTATTTGGAAAGTAAAGCTGCCTTGATATCTCATGTCATCCCACTGCTTTTGAGAGAAAGGTATTCTGAAAACAGTTTTAACCAGAGAGCTTGTGCTGGAAGTCTGCTTGCCAAATGTCCCACTGTTCAGTTTATGTGTCCACAGTTAAAATAAAGGCAGAGAATGAGTTAGAAATTGTGATTCTTTTTGAACTTTCTCCAACAGTTGCTGCAGAATTGGTTTTAATTTTTTAATTTTTTTTTTGTTTTTTATATTGAAATGTAGTCATTGACAATTATCACTTGTAATGGTCTTTTCAAATTTTTTTCCCAGAGGTGCCATAGCTCAGGAGGCATCTCCCTTCCACCCTGTCCCATTCCAGCTACCAAGCTCTTTCCTTTCATGAGTATAATGATTATCAACTTATTTTTCAGCTAAGGGGGAAGAGGAGGGGGAATTTAAACTGCCTGCCTGACAATGCTTTCAAATGGTGATGAAATGTCTTCTTCGTATCTGAAGAGAACATGATTATTAGCACTGAATCTGACAGACACGATTTCTGAATATTTTTGTGGCATTAATTTAAATCAATGTAATGTTTGAAAACATTTCAGCCCCTCAAACAGCTGATGCAGCTTAGATTCAATTATAACAAATTGCAACACACTGTCAAGTCTTTTTACCAAGTCATTAGTCAGGGATTTTGAATGCACGGCCTCCGAACGGAGTTCGACTGGCTGACAGCTCTAATTGTTGGGAACCGCTAAAGGATTGCTAATGAACTGGGGGATCTGTTGGGCCTGTAGCTTTCTTCAAGGATGAAATTTTTGAAAACTTTCGCAAGATCAAAGCGGCATAACATGGACCATTTGCTAAATTGTCAGCAGTGGAGTGAAGCAGTCTGAGTCCCAGCTTTAAAGCTCAAGCTTCAGTAGAAAACACCATGTGCCTCCTGCCCCTGAGCTTTTTTCATGTGTCAGTAAAACCATAGTGAGAAACAATGACTTGAAGAAAGAGCCCCAGAGCCACCATGGCTGCTATGGCTTAATTAGGAGGAGCAGGAAGGGAGATGAAAATTCCTCTCTGTTAGTGGGTGCAAGAGGGAGGAAGTGTCCAGCACTGCTACAGCCAGGCCCCACAGTTACTTAGTTTACAGCTTCTAAACCTATTAATGGTGAGAAAGGCCTATGATACACAGGAGCAACATAAAGTCTTCTTCCCCAAAAAGACCGGAGGTGGAGTTGCCAGATTTGCCTTCAGGACCCAAGGAGAGGTTGGTCTCACCAAACACTTTGCCCCCAGTGTCAGGGAGACCAGACCCTTCCCCTCCAGCACCTGCTCCAGCAGCCACAGTAAGCAGCAGGAATGTTCCCATTGAGCTGTGTTGGACACCAAACCCATGCCTGCTGTGGCTGGCCAGCACTCTGCAGCCAGGGAATCGCTCCCAGCTGCTGCTGCTGCTGAACAAATACGTTGCCTCATGTTACTCAGAGGCAGAAAGCCAATGCAGGGAAGGGAAACTTTTAAACTGATCTTAAAAGAAAAGAAAGATATGAAAACCTGTCTCCATCACTCCCATCTGGTTTATATTTTCCTTTCATATTCAAGTCTTATTTAAGTCTGTTCATTTTTTTTTGCTCCTTCTCATTGAAATTTACTATGGTATCCTTTTACCTAAAGAAAATAATGCCTGCTGAGCTACAGTAACATTGGTCAATTACCCAAATGTCTTAATATAGAAGTCTGCCAGGGGGAAAGAATGTTTGAAATAAGATTTACGTTATTACTTCTTTAAATTAACACTTCAACAAGACTCAAGGAAAAACAAACTCTTTCCTCCTCACACTGTGTGAGGTAGAGTACCAAGCTGCTGTTATCCTCCCCAAGACAAACTGTGTTTAAAAAAAACACAGAAGGGCATATAGTGAAAAATTTTTGGAGTGCCTGAAATGGAGGCAGTGATTTTGAACATCATTACAGTATGTAGTGCCTTGAATATGAATTTTGCATTTCACACCTACTTCTAGAAACATACTTCATATCTCTATTACTCTCCCTCTCTCTTTCCACCAGATACATATCAGCCACATGAACTTTCTGAAGTAATATTGCTGAGTCTTTCTATAGGGCTTCTATAGGCTCTGGTCAGCAGATGTGGAAGAAATTTCCTTTCCTTTTTCCAAGAAAAAACTTATCAGGGAGATATGAGCAATGTATACCTGTCCTTTGCTATAACTTTCATTTGTAGTCAAATATTCAGTCTGAAAATAGGTATTTACTTTATTTTTGAAATAGAATTCTTAAATTAGACATTTAGCAGCTGGTCTAACATGCAACAGAGTTGCAATAGTATAATAGTCACTATAAATTTTCAACAGATCAAGGAAGAGACGAATCCCATTCGTTTGTACATGGGGACTGGTTTTTACACTCAATTCACCATTGATTTAATAGCAGCAGAAAATTCACAAAGAGATCTAATACTGCTTGGCTTAGCGTGTAATACACTGGTAGCCACAGATATTGAGTTGTATTTTAGATGAAAACTTAAATTACCAAATTGACTTGAAACATTCGTCAGTTTTCTTTAGGAAAACACATATGCGTACTTTTCCTCTCTCCTAATTTTAGGCATTAGACTGAGCTAATGAGCAAGATTCCCTCTGTACTTGTTGAGTAAGTCACACTATTTGTCTTCAACATGTTATCCTGTGACTGGAAAAATGTGGTAGAGCATCTATCTTCCTCAGTTGGCTCTAGAGGGAGCCCAAATGACAAAATTGGACTACACACCCAATTTTTAGAGTTGAAGTTAGGGCATAGAAAACCCAGCTGAGTGAGCCTAATGACCTGGTTTTGGATTCACTGAGAAGTCATCCAGTTCAGGTCCAGCAAGACATTGCCAGTGCAGGTGAAACAACAGTGAAGTGAAGATATTACCAAACCAGAATTAAAACAGGCTGCACTGCCCTGCCTCTCAAACAGTAAGTTTCACATTGATAATCTTCTCTAACTTATCTTAAGTTAGAGTCCCACTGGGACGTAAACACCAGGCTCTTTTCCTGGGGTTTTCATGCCAGAGTGAGTACTGTCAACACTGAGCCCTGGAACAAACATGGGCTGTAGTAGTGTTACCCAGCTGCTTGGTGTTTTGAGCATGGAACGAAAGTGTGGAAGCTCTTGTCCAACCAAGGGTGACCCTAAGCCTTGATTCTCAAGATAAGATGCTCTAGTCGGTTCACTGTCATGCATTTTATATTTTGTATCAAGCAGCTTCTGACAAGGTTGTTCCACCGGCTGGGAATTGGGACACCTCCATTCTAGTCTATGATCCCATAAATGCTTACTATGAAATAGCTGGTTAAGGAGTAGTTTCAGCATCATACTAACGGAAAGAATTAATGTCTGTGAATTCAAAGTGAAGTTTAGATTTCAGAAGTTAACATTCAGAGTACATTTTACTTAAAACAAACTTGTCTCTTTAGTTACCCTACTGAACAACACAGGAAGCCCTTGTCAGGTTGCATTTTGTAGATCCCAGTCAGGGATGCCTGAATCTTCCTGCAGCCTCTATAGGAACTCCATAAACCTAATCCAGGACTCTGAATCACTCAAGTGACCAAAGGGCTGACTGTTATTGCAGGGCAAGTGCTATAGCAACTGCCCTCTCCTGTGTTCTCAGTGAGCACTGCTGCTCAGCTGTGTGCAGCCCCTGAGCCCCTGGGGCACAGCACCTACTTCCCAGCTTGTTGGGCCAGCTCCCTCAGCTCTCTGACACAAAACTCAGGGACACTTTGGAGGACAACTCACTCTGGAAAGCAGGTTGGACAGGCCAGCATCAAGTTTGCCTTCTGGTTAAAACACCCCAACACTCTTTCAGAGGAATTTGTGCTGAATGCCAGTTACATGCTTTCTGGCTGCTGAGACATGCTACGTGTGCCCTCAGCTTCTAGCTACAAAGGCATTGTTCTGGTTGGCTGGAGCACAATGCCTCTTTATTTAATGCACCCTGAACTAACTAATTACACAAAACATACGTTTCATGGGTTGGAACAACGGAACCTTGAAGAAATATAGGATGAAGTACTGTGTAATACCAATGCACCTCTGGAGGAGGTTGATCCTGGTTAAGTGGCCAAGACACATCAACGTGTCCTCAAGCCCAGAGGTGAGTCCCTCTCCCTATTTTTATTTACTGATATAGATAACTTATAGAATCAGAGAATCATTGAGGTTGGAAAAGACCTTTAAGATTATCAAGTCCAAAGGTCAGCCTAGCACCACAACCATGTTCATCATTAAACCAAGTGCCCTATCCACATATTTTTTGAACACTTGTAGTGGTGGTAACTTCACCAATTCCCTAGACATTCTGTTCCAATGCATTACAACCCTTTCCATCAATTCTTTTTCCTAATAGCAAATCTAAACCTCTATTGGTGCAACTTAAATCTATTTCTTCTCATCCTGTCACTGTTGCATGGGAGAAGAGACTCACACCCACCTCACTACCACTGCCTTTCAAGCAGTTGTACAGCAGTAAGGTCTTCCCTAAGCCTCTTTTTCTCCAGACTAAAAAAACCCACTTTCCCCAGCTGCTCCTTATCAGACTTGTGATCCAGACCTTCACCAGCTCCATTGGCCTCACCAGGCCCAGACCCAGCACCTCGGTTTCTTTCTTGTAGTGGGGGGCCCAGAACAGAGCACAGGATTCAAGGTGTGGCCTCACCAGTGCTGAGCACAGGGGCACAGTCACTGCCCTGGACCTGCTGGCCACACCACTGCAGATACAGGCCAGGATGCCTTTGGCCTTCTTGACCACCTGTGTTTTCAATATTGGTACATACAGACCATAATGGTTTTGAGTTGCCCATCTTTATCTGAAAACTAGAAATGGTTATACTTTCTTACATCCCCCCTGGATGTTTTAAAGTACCAAGACACTTAATTAGCAGCCCTTTACAAGGATTAAACACAAGGTGTACACTGTTGTGGAAGGTGGACACTAGCTTGGTTCAGCAGCTCTTGGAGGAAGTGGCACAAGTCTTGATGCCTACTCAAAAGTTGTTACTTATACCTGAATTTTCTGGTAGAACATGGACCACTAAGATCTTCATTTCAGTAGAGAGTTAGAACAATGTTTAGTAATGGCTTTCCTTTCTGTTTTATCCTCTTCCTCTTGTGCTTCCTTAGAAAATAACTCAGACCTGAATCTCTGTTTACAGAAACTGCTGTTTACCAACTGTTGTAAAGTGTTACCTCTTCTATTTAATTCCAATTTACTAATGAAAAATATCCTTTCTGTCAGGAAAAAGCAATTTCCCTCTATCTGCGTCTTGAAACATAAGAAAACAAAACAGATGCTTGTTGCATTTAATAAAGAACATGCATATGCATTGAAAAAACTTCTAGCTTATTTTTGTGATGCCAATATTTAATTATGTTCATTTTGCATTTTTAATTAGAAGGCAGAACAGATGGTGAAGGCACAAAGTAAAGGAAAGTGTCCATTCATATAACCTGCTACGTGATGCCAGAAAATTCCTGTGCTTAGAGCCTGATCCAAGCTCTACTGAATCCAGCACAAGCTTATCTATCAAATATCAGGGGTCTAGAGGAGACCACAGAGCAGGGCTTTCCTGAAATCAGTTTTTGTGGTGTGTACTTGATTCGATTGTTGGATTGTTTTTTCTGATTTTAAGGAAAATTTTGGTTGAAGTTCCCATGGATGACCTTCCTTCTTGCTTGTCATCCTGTAAATTAAAATTAACTATTTGTGTAGAATTAATTTCAATTCCAAACCTTAGCTGGGAAAAATGTCTCACTGTATATTGTGCCCTAACAATAACAATTCATGCAGTTAATGGTATAAGTCACAGAGAGAGACAGATAAAAGTTATTTAGATAATTTTCAATGTCACTGAAAAGCAGAAGCTGAAACAGATCAAAATTTGGGTTCTTTGCTTGATTCGAAAACACATAAAATGAATCACTGTACTTACTTATTTCACAAATGAAATATTGCTTCTTTGTCTTTTTAAAAATATGCCAATGTTAACAAAAGAATTTTAAATACATTGAGTAGACACAAATATATACTAGAAAAGAAAATGGAATTTTCAGCCAAATGAAATATTTATATTGACCTAAATTGAAATTCTATGTGCATGTGTTATGGGTGTGTTTGACTGTAACTTTTTTTAAGTGTGTGTGATTCATCATTTGTCTGACATCAGTCACAATGATATTTCTCCTGATCTCCAGGCAGGAAATGGATGTTCTTAATCAATATGTCATGAACTTTAGCTATATAAATGGCACTGCTGAGACTGACAGTAGAATATTAAAGCATGTCAACAAATTTAAGAGTGTTCAGAAGAAACTATTATTGGAGGGCTTCAAAACAGGCTTACAGTAAATTCGATCTGTTTAGCTCATGAAAAAGATCAAGAAGTAACTTGATTGTGATGTGTAAGCTATTAATAAGAACTGCCAAAGGGAAATTAAAGCCTTTGAGACAAATTCATATTATTAGTAAGAAACATTTCTAACAAACAGTGTCATTAAGTATTGGAAAACCTACCAAGAGCAGTGCATTGTCTTCTGCCTCTTGAAGTCACCCAATCAAGAATGAACAGAGAATGTAATTTAATCCAATCATTTCCAGTCACCTTTGATTCATAGTAGAAGGAGAAGAAAGAATCAGCCCCCCTATAGTGAATTTAAGTCTATTCAAAATATGCTTCCTTTTCTCGATAATCTTTTGCAGATCCTCTTAAAAGGGGTCTGCCACTTTGAGTCAAGCACGAATTATTAGTCTCAATTCTGGGGTAACTGACTCTACAGATGTTCTGAGTAGGTGGTCTCCTGGTACTCTCTGACCTTTAAAGTCCATGAATCAAGAATTTCTCATATATATGTATTTATTTATAAAATATCATTACATACAGGTACGACTGCATTGATTAATTACATATGTTTTTCAATAATAGGAAAGAACTACCAGCACAGTACAAACAGCAAATTGCTAACATTTTCAGGAAAAAAAATTGAATGAGCTTCAGACATAAAATTAGTCACTGAAGAGATCTGTGCATAATTTGGCAATAACTAATAAGCCAAAGAATTTTGCAGTCTATTTGAGAACAATTTGCAAAGAGAAAACAAAGCAAAATTCTTCAGATAAATTATTCATTTGAATTAGTCATTTAGCTCTAGTAAGGAGTTGTAGACTTTTTGGAAATATGTGGCAAGGGGATACAATTTTAAAGAGGTTGAAGCAAAAATACTCTGCCCTTCTAGAGTTTGTTTCATCACATGTTCTCAAGGCACTTAATCATTAATTATGCTGAATATTAATTATAACCATTTCACATTTGAACAAACTGAGGCACACACAGTGCCTTGCCTATGCTCACACAGCAAGTGGGGATAAAAGTTGGGAAAAAAATCTGTCCTCTTACTAACAATTAAATGTGTTCCCTGTCACTATTCTCTTAAACTTTGCTACCCCATTACATTGTTAAACTTTGTTTCTGAGGGAAGCAGGTGTTATGTGACCACAGTGGGTTTTTATTGATGAGGGCAGAATAATTTCAGAAGACAGAGATCTCAGAATTTAAATCTTTTGTGCAGGTGTCTACATCTGAATCTGTCACTATAAACTCATTAAGGTCAGTGGCAAGGAATAAGCACATACAGGGTGTGAATCACCTCACGGTAGGGTTGGTGCCTACAATTGTCAGATGTGCCCCAGAGTGCCCCAGGGCAGTCATTTCAGATGTAAGCAGAACCACAGAGTCCTACGTGTTGGGAAGGGTCCCTGAGGTCTTCTGCTCCTGCTGAGACAACCCAGATAACTAACTCAGATAAGGCTTCTCAGGGCACTTGGTTTCTGAATAGATACAAGGATGTTTTTGAGGTTATGGCTAAACCTAGATGCAATCATCCCCAATGTGATTTGTAGCACTCCTGAAAAGGAAGTCACACAGAACAGAGATCCAAGACAACCATGTGAGCTAAAACAATATATTGAACACAAAGAGTAGGATTCAGTCAGCTGAGCAGGTGCTATGGAGTGCAGGGAGGTGCAGGTTTCCCTGTCTTTCTTCATGCCTGCCGATCTAGGCAGATTTCTGTGATGCTGTTAAAGCAATTCAAGTGGCCCTGGGTGACTATTCCTTATGCAAGAGCATGCTGTCTGGAGTGTAGCAGCTCAAGATTCACACACCTGGCCACTGAAGTCACCCATGGCCATGTCTAGATGTGATCTAGGTGGTTACTCTCCCACTATCATTAATACAGAGCCTAAGATAGACACACATCTTTGAGGAGCTGAATAACTTCTCAGATTTATTATTCTGTATTAAGTCTAATTCCACTGCAGGAATCTGGAACTAAATCCCAGCGGTCTTGAGCTCTCAGACTTAGCAGATTGCCAGAATACACTATTGTATTTTCATGAGATATATAATCCATGGCATTTAGAAATCATGTTGTGAAGTAGAAGAGTAAATGCTGCTGTTATGTGTTTACAACTGATTAAGGTGACAGGCTAAATATTGTGATCTGATAAAGGGAAATGCAACAAAAATGTGGGACTTGGGCCTCAAATCATCTGCTAAAATTGGACATGTTTGGATGCAGGCAGAGCTCTAAAATTACTATCACTGTTGCTGCAAAACTAGCAAAGAATCCTGATTTAGAACTAAAATATACGTCCTGTTATTTATAAACCAGAAGTCAGGGTAAAGAATATGTCTTTGTAAACATTTGTTAAGATTGTGATTTTGAAAGATGAAGTAAGTAGTCATTCAAACCTGGTCCCATTTTCTCCTAGCTCCAGATTTGATCCATCAGTGTTACCATTTATCTTCTCATTTCAGGTGGTTTTGGTCTTAAGGGCCAAGTTATACCTTGATATAATTTGGAAAGCATACATAAGGAAATCTTTCCAGGAAGGAGTTTACAAGTGATTTAACAGTCTGTTTACCTTGAACCAGTTTATAGAGGTGTCACCATGATTCAGCACATCATGAACTCTTCATTGTTTCAAAGAGTGTGAGAGATCAAGAGATGCCCTTCAGCCTTTCTCAAAATAGTTGTTTTGAGCCTTTCTTTGATTAAGAGAGTTCCTTATCTAGTTCCTGGAGGTTCAAGGGCATGTTTTTTCCTCAGTGTCTTGACCAAATAAGATTTGATTTTAGTGTAAAGTAGTGCCTCAGGTACTTCCTATGACACAGGTTTCATTGCAAACATGTTTTCATTCCAAACAGAAAAAAGTACCTTAACACTCCCAAGTCTTCCATGTCACTCCTTCAAATTCTTCTGTCTGCATGCAACAATAGATTTATTCCTGATTTGTGACTGCACTTGTAGATATTGTAATTTCAAATTCCTGTTTCTTGGCTTCAAGTTTATAGAATACAGTTAACCAGACAATGCTTTACTTATTGTTATCAAGTGAATAAAAACCTGTCTAGTTGCTAAATTTTTAAAATATTTGACATGCATATGACCATACAGTTCCTATTCCTTATTTCTGCTTCCAAGTCTTCTCTTACTTTGGATGCTTTGCTCAAATAATTGTTGGTTTTTTTTTTGTATTACGGACCTTCACATTTAGGGCACTCTGGAAACCATACAGGAACAGCTGCCATTTGGCATTAGTTAAAAATAATCTGAAAAGTTTTGTTGATGTATGGCCCAGAAACCTTCCTCTGGAAACATAAGTACTAAAGAATGGTAGTTGTATGAAAGATGCTCCAGCACTGTATGTATGAGAGGAAGTAATGCAGAAATATTTATTATAAAAAAATTAAGTAAAAGCCCCTGTACTTTTTATTTGCTGTATTTCTTTCATATGTGCTGCAAAATCTACTTTGATCTGTACAATATATTTCCAAGTCATATGGCACAGTAAAATACCATCGCTTATGAAAAAAAGCACACATATAATATAAATATATAAGTAGCACAAGTATGTCAATGTTTTCCTGTATGGTAATAGATTACTATAAGGTTCCAGTCATGAAGTTAAACATCCTGGAGTAGGTAATCAGGAATTCTACCCCAAAGTAAGTGTATGAGCTGTGTGAATATTAAGAAACACAGATAGCAGCAGAAGCTGCTGGATAGATCAATGACGAGTTCTATCAGCTCTGTTTTTTAAAGTGCGACGCTTTGAAGAAGAAGAGAAAAAAAGTCTTTGTTTTGGTATAAAGAAATTATTATTCTCACAAGAAATTTGATCCAGGACTTGTAATGTCTTTTCTCTGTTATTAAGTCACATCAATAATATTGTCTGATAATATTTTCCTAAAAGTAAATATAGTGAGGTGCTATTAGTGTGTGCCTTTGTACAATCCAGCAGCAACCCAATAAAAGAAGATGCTTAATGGCTCATTTAACCCTCTTAATAATGTTTAAATGATGATATATGTATTATGAAAAGGTAAAACAATTGTTAAAAATTACTTGAGGAAAATATGTCTCCAAGTTTTTTGGGTTTTTTAAAAATCAATCAGTTATAAAGTCTTCTAATATGCTCAGGCTTGCTCCTGTTATTTAAAGAAAAATCAATGGGAAATATAAGGAGCATTAGTGCTTTTGAAACAACATTGTATCGTCTGGAGGTTGTTTCTAGACTCACAAATTCACTAACACATTTTTCATTATAGTTTCATCTCAGATATTTTACCAGCAGTTATTCAGGAGAAATGTAATATGCACTACAACAGAGTAAGCAAGGACCACTAGGGGATGGTCCAATATGAACAGAAGCTTCCATGCAGACACTCAAGTCTCTCTCTCACTGCTACCCTCAGTAATTTTTTCCTGTAGAAGTATTTATATATTCTGAACAATTACATAAAGCAGTCCTTGATGGAAAACAAGTAAACAAAAGAGAAAGTCTTGTTAGTGTGGACATATAAATAATTTACAGCAAGACAAGTTAACATATGAACCATTAATTACTCCTCTGTAATTTCACACCTAGATACTTATTTGCAAGCATATGCTATAAGTTTTTCAAGGTCCTTTTCTTCAAACATCAAAATATCTTTGTAGTTCTTCCTTTAACCTGTCAGAAAATTTCAACACTATTTTTGAAATTCAACCTGTAATCACAAGGGCCTCTATGGTTTAAAACTAAAACATTTTTTTTCTCTCCATCATCTCATTTGTCATTATTTTTTCCAGATAATAAACCTTCTACGTTCAACCTATTTCCTCTGCAAAGTCCATCTTTGAGCTCAATTGTGCTGTCCTTTTGGATCCCACAGTGTGGCAAGGTGAGATTCCTAAATACTGTTCTCAGGACTGTGCTAACAGAACTAGAAAATATAGTGGGAAAAAAACTTTAAAATCCCAGTTTAGTCCATGAAGTTTGTTGCCTCACAAGTCTCATTAGCAGTCAAAAGTTTCAAGTAATCTCAGGTATCTATTTGTTCATTTATCTTTCCTAAACAATGTAATAATACGAATATAAAAACTCATAATCTATTGTAAAAAGAAGAGCTAGGGGGATTCTGAAAACACCAGGCTTCCCTTCCAAAATTAAAAATCCACTTAGGAGATGGTTTAAATCTATTTCCTCAGTTTTAAAGATGAGTTCCTTCAATGCATTTCTCCTGTATCACAAAAATTTGCAAGTTTAGGTTTCATTATTTGATTCAGAGAGCAACCAATCATTTTTTAATTTCAGGATAGATTCCACAGATGAGGCAATAGATTTCCCTAATGTGATACTTTCTATTGTTACTTGGAACAGTAGATAAGCAACTTGGATACAACACAAGAGGCTTGCTATGATTTATTGTCCACAGAAGAGGGCCAATATTTTTTAGCAAATGGATGCCAATTTTGGAAGAAATAAAAAGCTCAAAAGAAAAAAAATCCTTTGGCATTAATTTGGTGAGTCAATTCATGATCTGGTAAGACAGCAGGGCTGATAATATATTCCAAGGATGGACAAGCACACCAGGCCTGATCCAGGGCCAAGGGAAAGATACAGATGGTCCTTCAACAAAAGGGATGGAATTAAATCTGACGGGTATTTTAAAGCTAAGATAGAAAACTGGAGATTACAAAGATAAATGCAAAATTCATTATGTTATCCTGTGAAAGAACATTTATATTATCCTGTGAAAGAACACGTATTATTTCTGTTCAACCTTCAGTCCCATGGCTTACTCTTCCTGACCTTTTTGAAGACAGAGGTAGGCCCTTGTTTTTCTCCAGTCCTCAGGCACTTCTCCTATTTGTCATGAACATTCTTCACAAGGAAATTTGCCAGATCCCTTTGCACTCAGCAGTTCATCCCACCAGGGTCTAAGGACTATGTCTAACTTGCTTACGTATTCTCTAACCTGGTAACTCTTCCATCAAGGGTAAATCTACACTGCTCCAGGCTTTGCCTCTGTGCCTGGGTTTTCTGAAGGTTAGTCTTGCTGGTAGAGCTTGGGGTGAAGAAAGCATTTAACACCTGTGTCAAAGCTCCACTGCCACATTCACCAATGGACCCACATTTTCCATATCTTTCTCTTTGCCATTTAGGTATGCACAGAAGTCTTTCCTGTCATGTCTTACAACCATTAAAAATGCAACTTCAGGTGGCCTCCTTAACCCCATCTCATGCTTGGACAGTGCCTCTATAGTGCCTTCTTTCACCCTCTGTATTTTTCATTTTTATTTTTAAGCTTGGCCAAGAGGTCCTTGTTCATTTATGCATACCATCCAATAATTTTCCCTGTCTTTCCCATGAAGCCTGCATCCCCTCCATCTAGGCAAATGTTGAGAGCATCAGCACTGAAATAATTATAGACAATTCCTATAGTTTAGGAAGTGGTCATCAAAGATTCTAACTGCTTATGGGAGTAAATTCTATGACACAGAGTTGCTAACACAGTAATTGCAGTCAAGCCCCACACAACATATATATATTTTTTGCAGAAAAGAGCAAATGAATTACCCTGGTTTGGCTGACTTTTTTGGTAAAGATAATTGCAAAAAGTTAGTAAATGCACCATACATAGCTTCTCTAAGCTTTCTCTTTTAACATTAAATGTCTTTTTTTATTTTGCATGGCCAGGTGTATTTCCAGGTCCTGTGAGATATGAATGGGAATTACAGAGTGGTAGAGAGGAAATCTTGTCATGCAGTGTATGGAAATTATACAAATATATCATTACTTTTGTGCAAAGAAGACAATTTAAAGTTCATGCATTTACTACTAAAAATTAGATGGTAATTTGATAGTATTATCCTACAAGAATAAAAGCTGCCAATCATTAGTGATTTTTTTAACTGTGTAAAATTTTGATTCTTTCTTCTCTCAGTCTTAGAGGAAGAACATTTAAACATACACAAATTCATACATTCATCTAACTTTATAGCAGAAAAATACAATCCAGGAAGACAGAATTCCCTCGTATTTCAGAGAAAAAAGATTAAGGATTTATTTGGTGCTGGGGTAATATTCATTGTCAATTACTTGTATAATATATTTCTTTTTTTCATAACTCTCTTAAGTGTTTGGGATTCAACTGATTGGATGTCAGAATATATAGCCCAGATGGCTTTGTTAATCAATGTGAGTCTATTTATAGCTAATGGAAAGAAAAAGGCATTTCTAGAAAGTCATTCGCCTTGTCCCAAAGTAGACATCTATATTTAGTGAACACTGTCATGCCTGGAAACTGTTTCTCTCATTAGTGTAGAGGGAGTTCAGGATTATTAGGTCATACATAGACACCCACAATCAGATGTAGACATTTAAAGTCAGGGTAGCGAAGATTTCCTTTTCCACCCTCTGTGTAAATGACCTAAATGTCGGGTGTTATCATGCAGCACAGCTCAGCCCAGGCTGTTCCAAACTGCATCTTATACCTGGCCATTAAATGGTGTGCAAATTTACAACAGGGACTCCGAAATTACAAAAGGTTTTGTGTTCAACAAAACTATGCCATCCTTTATTGCATTTCTGTCCTTTTGCCTCAAAGTGTACTGGAGCATTATCAGGTCAGAATGCTAGCACCAGAGGGGCAGCATTTTGGATGGTGGTTCAGGAATACACCTGGGTGTTTCATAATCAGAGCTCCTGAGATTTAAAACCTTTCTAAAGGCCAGAGCTTAGCAAAACTTTTGTTTTCATCCAATTTGTGAAACAATATCCTTGTTTACTTTGTTTTTATAAAAGTTTTATAATTTTCTTTATTTCATCATTCTTTATAACTAAGAATTGAATATTTAGAATAATTTAAAGACAACATACTCTCAAAGGGTGTATCACTCTGTTCATGGTTTCAAGTTAAGTTCTTGATCCCTAAGATTTGATTTAAGTTGTGGACAATGGAAATATTTCTGATCTCATGAGTCCATATACACACACCTGCCACATCTCAGCTGAACCTTACATTTATAGAGAGAATTATCCTTGTCTTTTTCATCTCAACTATTCTTTCCCCATTTTTAGTTTGTTTGCTCAAAAGGTGTAAAATTTTGTGTGTTAGTTAGATAGGAGCCCTGATACAGTTCACTCTAGTACTCGGCAGAGACATCTGAAGGATTTAATTTTTCAGATGTTCCACAATATACGTCTCCTAGACTTGATCTCATGATTAAAAGCTTAAGCAGGTGGTGGTGGGAAGAGTCATCTCAGTGACATCCCAGAACAGAACTGTTCCCTTTATTTTGAGAAATGCTACACAAAGCAAGTCCAGCTCAGAGTAGAGGGCAAGGAGCAAAGAAGTATGCATCCCTGAGTTATCACTGTGGGGAGAGTGGGTTAAGCAGAGCTCAGTTTCTCAAATTACATTTAGACAGGTCTAACACCTAGGGCTTCTCAGGAGGACTTGTCAGGTAAGAAAAGAAAATACTGGCATGATTCTCAATTGTTTCTCATTTGTAAGTGGTCACTCTAATTCAGTGTGACAAGAGAATGTCTGCAAGTAGGTGTGACTGAGTCCTGTCTGAAAGGGGATATATTTGCACAACTGCAGAAGAATGAATACCATTACCAAGAGACTGCAAAATGTGTATAAATTAGGGCACTGAGCAATGGGAAAAGGTACAGGTCCAGTGCTGAACGGCCCCAGATCTTGTGTATGCTTCAGTTTGAATCCATGTTTAAAAATAACAGGAGAGTTATGGAAGCATATATTACTCCATCTCCCAGAAAAGCCCTAAGGAACTGCATGTTTACAAGATTCTGTTAGTTATACAGTGACTTTTACCCACTAAGTAGTACAAGGTTTTTGGATTTTTTTATTAAATGTTATAGTCATATAGAAACACGAACATTTCATGGAACTGATTAATCAGCTCAACTAGTAGAGATCTATTTGTGGCTTTACAGCATCAAAACATCCCTAGTTTTTCCATTAATTAATGTGTAGACATTTGCAGTTTATCCACATGTAAGTGGCAGCAAGCTTCTGAAGCTGTTATATGTCCTAGAATATTTGCACATTTTGTCTGGTAAGGAATATTGACAAGTGCCAATGGGTGCAGTAAAAGAAATTGACAGTATAAAGCCAGCCTTTCTTCTCCTCTGTCTGTGGGGATTAGAGAAACAAGGCACTGAACACAAGAGAAGATTTTTTCTTTCCTGATGTAATAACTCTATGTAAATGATGTTTCAGGTAGCCTAGTAAAATTGGCATCTGAAATGGAAAGGAGGTAATTTAAAACCTAGATGTGAATAAATTCACAGCATCTGATACAGAATGCTGTGACTAAGTGTTTAACTTTCAAATAACCTGTAATTTAATGTAAAGGTTTTAAATTAAATGAATACATTTTTCAGGCATGGTGTGGAATTCAGGATTTCCAACTCCCGCCCCAAAAAACAGCCATTAGAATCCAAGCTTCCAATTAATTTTGAGCTGCATGCAGTACAGCACTGGTTTAACAATTCTGAACAGAAAGGTTTGAAACTAGATAACAACCTGTGGGCTGTAAACAGAGTAGGCTTAACTCTTGCTGATTTTAATGTGGTCTGATCAAGCAGACTGCAAATAAAAGACTCTGCTCTAGTTTGCCCACTAATTTGAATTGCGCTCATTTGACTTGTTTCCAATACCAGCATTATTACCTAAACATTTATAGGATCATAAATGAAGAATGAAAAATATCCTAAAAAATGTATTATGGGATTTTCTTCTTAAACTAAGTATGCATAAAAAGAATATTTCTGGAGATGAAATGGAGACTTTTGTAGAAAAAAATAGGCTGCTCTCTAGCAATATTCCCTTATTGTTTATGAAATTTCCCGCTAATTGCCTATTCAAGCAACCTTTCCCTGACCCCTTTACTTTTTTACTCTTTTTTTCCCCACATGTGTAGGGCTGCTGGTCAGATGGATTGTGTTTAATAGAAGCTGAGGGACATGCAAAGTCTGGATGGAAGAAAACTGAACATTGAAAAAATAACAGCAATCTACTCTAAAAATATTTCAGAACCCAGGAGTGTGCTGATAGAGCCATCTGAACAGGGAAAGTTCTTACAGGCTGCCATCATTGCCTGGATTTATTCATATTTACTGCTAGCCATAGTTACTGCACTGTTATTATAAGCTCCTCAGCCACACAGTGGATATTTCCTCAGTCAGCCCTTCCTCCTTCACATGGGACAAAAATTGCTTTTGGAGGGTGAGATACCACAGAACAATAAGACATTTTGTGAAGCCAAGACATCCCTGACTGTGTCCTTTTTACTGGCATGGAACTTTCCTGCTTCATCGCCAAACCCTTCACCATGAAATGAAAGTCACGTGTCAATGAATGTCAAAAGTGTGAGGACAGGCATCCCGTTGCGAGGAGCTCCTCAATTTCTGAGACAAGGCTAAATCCAAGGTGCTGCCTCACCACTCTGATGGCTCTTGTTCCAGAGTTGCCCCAGTTGCTGCCTTCCTTGTCATTTCATCATCATGAAAACACTACCCAGCAAAAAAGGACATCCACAAATGTTTTCCTGCTAGAGGAGCAGCTCCCTCTGGTTTCCTGAGGTCTTGATAGGGTGCAAATGCAAGACAAAATGCTGGCTGCAAGGAGGGAACCAGTTTGGTGAGGAAAGGGGTAAATCACAAGTCCTGGCTTGAGGCTTTGACCAGATGCAGTGCTGGAGGCAGCTTCCATGGTTACAGAATTGGTGGGATGCAGAGGTAGCAAGCAGTCTTTTGAGGCTTGCACAGCAAGATGGATGAGGAGACTGCTGTGAGGTTGTGGTCTGAGGGTGTGGATCTGGCAAGAAGACTACCAATCAGGAACACATATATCTGGATATTATCTTATTTCCCTATGAAACACAGATGGAAGAATAAAAGGAAATAACATACAGTAAGAGAATATAAAATTAACAATAAATAAGCAACCGCCTGCTCAGTACTACTCTTCTCTACAAAACAGATACTTAAACAAAGCCAGACAGATACTCAGGTTTCTCACTGAGCACAAAATGTTTGGCATTTTGACACCTGCTTTGATCTATACAGGCACAGCCACTTATGAAATAACATATGAATAGCACAGACAATACAAAAATGAAAACCAAATCATTGTATAAATTTAATTTTGATTTACTCGTATGGCATATCAACATTTTCTGAAAGAAAGCCAACTTTTGATGTATTTTCCTTCCATATAAAAGCAAAGGTTAGTTCATGATCACTGGAATTAATGCAGCCTCCTATCCTGTGGTTTTATAATATTTGAGTAATCAACTATCTCATGATAACAATAATTTCCATTCCCTGCTGTGTGTTCCCTGGTTAACACACAACTCCCAGCTCATCTGGAGATAAACCTGTGATATTCAGCTGAGCAGTCCTTGTGTGACTGGTTAGTCCTATCTGGAAGTGAAGATGTTGCTTTCAGTCTCCTCCAACACTGGCATGCCTAAAAATTACAGAATGTATTTAACTTTGACTCACCTACTCCCTTTTGTGGGGTTGTTTTGATTTTGTTTCTTTTTTTGTTAGGTGGGGTTTCTTCACCTATTTTAGTAAAAATTGTCCAGTGTGCTGGGAAATTACTTTAGAAGGCTGACAAGTGAGATGAGTATACAGCATAGTCCCTTAAATGTATAGCTTCTGAGATTAAAAAATTCAGTTTGGGTATGTTTGGTTTTTGGTTTTTTGGGGAATTTTTTTGATTAAATACATATTTCTGTAATTTTTTTTTTTATCATGAGTACCTAATACTGAAGGTCTTCATAGCACATGTGAGTATAGTCTATTAAACATGTATTAACAGCTCTGTAGAAAATTACATGTATTAAACAGTATTAAACAGTTCTTTAGAAAATTACAGTTCATCATCATTGGTTCATAACATGATTCCATAAAAGAAACTCTTAGAAAAAGCCTTTCATTAAAAACATCCTGAAAAAGTAAACATTTGTTCATGTTTTAAGTGGAAAATAAATGGTGAAAAAACAAGAAAACAAACAAATATACAGACTGAATTAATTCCCTAAATTAATTAATTTGGCCAACATAGCTACAAATAGTTAATTTGCCCAACATGACCACAGTCCCAGATGAGCTTTTGGCCAAAAAATTCATGCTTGAGTTTTTTAAGCTTGCCAAATATGCAATTGGATAGCTCCTTTATAGGGGCAGGGCATTGGCTTTCTCTTCCAACTGAGGCAGCAGGTCTGCTTGCAGGGCTGCTCCAAACATCCAGGGCACTGCTTCCCATCAGGGCCAGGGTGTGTGGGATGTGTCCCTTTGCCCTGTGACTGTGAGGACTTCCCGCTGCACCCTGAGCTCCCTTTGGCAATCCTAGCCCTGCCTGACGCTGGCTTCATTTGCCTTGTGAGCCCTGATGAAGGACACAACAATTGCCCTAAAGGGCATCATTCCATCTGAAAGGAGCTTGCATAAATTCCAATGGAAGAAAGAATGCTTGCTGACTATCCAGTAAATGAGGAATGAGGAATCCCATGCAGGAAACATTTGATTGAATGTCTAAGAGTTTTCTACAGTATTTGTAGAGTGCCTCAAAGATGGGAGTTTCCACCTCACCTTGTTCTGACACTTCATTGTTTAATTTTTATGTGCTTTAGAATGAAAATAAATCCCAAGAAATGGTACTCATAAAAATGGAATAATTTCTTTCCAGAGCGTTATATTGACTTTTATGTCCCACTTACATTATTCACTGCATTGTTTAGTACACTATATACTGACATCTCAAAAGGCAACAGCAAAGTAAGTAACACAGCCTATTTAACTTAAGAGTGCTTTCAAAAATGTTTATGAACCACTAGTTGGTCATGTTTAAAACATTTTTTCTCAAGAAAGCAGCATTAGCAAATCAGTTTTGCTGATATCATTAGGCATTTTGCAAATGTTTGCTGAATATATTGAATATTTATAGTAGTTTCTATAGAAAGCTGACTACAATAATTTTAAAAATATTTTTGCAAACCAGATTAAATATAACATGATGTGGTCATGCATTCATATTTTTTATCTGTCTTGAGTGCACATAGTATACCTTATTTATTAATTGGGATAAAAGTGATCCAGGATTTTTAAAGAAAAATTCTTAAATGTTAAAAAATATTAATAGTATTGGGATTACATGTGATATAAACACAGCCAATAAATTAGAAAATTCAGTAGAGAAAAGTCATAAAACGTTTGTTTACTTTGTATTCTTGGACTACTATTCCTAAATTAGCACTATTAGAAGATGAAATAAGGAAGGTAATTAACTTCTGATGTTATTACCAGATATAATTTATGGTATTTCCCAGGTTTCACAGAAAATATTAAATTTTCAGGCATCAAGTAATGAGTGTCCTAACCTTCTACTACAGAATTTTACTTGTTTTTAGACTAAGACTTTAATTGTGAATACATCCATACCATTTATGTGTAAGAAGCTCTGCAGGATACCTCTGTTTTTCTGTTGGCAGAAATAAAACCAATTTTTTTTTGACCCACATTCTTTGCAGTTTATAGAGTAGTCCTCTATTTCATTATCATGAAAACACTGAAGTCTACAACCAGAACAGGAAATTTCACACACCTCTCTCTCCAGAGTGCAGCAACCATAATGGTTTCGTTATCCTCAGATGCTACGTGCAGTCTTTCAGGAGGGGATTTGGTTTGTTGCTTGGCATGTTCCAGTTGACTGTAATTGCTCAATACCTACACATATTTCTTAAGCTTTCAGGCTTACTTTCATAGTAGATCTCCATTTGTCTACCACAGCAGGAAGTTAAACCAGGTTCCTTGTAATTGCTTTATTTCCTTAGGGCTAAATTATGGTTTCTACATTTTGAAGCATGGGGGGATGACTAGCAGACTTGACTTTTAGCTGTGAAGAAGGAGGTGTTATGACTGGAACACGTTACTGTAGGAAATGAACTTCAAAGCACAAAGGAGGAGAAGTGCCAAGCGCCCTTTAGACAGACACCTCAACCACCACATAAACAGACCTCCCACTTAACCAAACTCAGGATAATGATGAATTATATCACAGGAAAACTGTGCCCTCTTTCCTTTAGCAGTGCAACTGCAGCATCCTTGCTTTCCCAAATATTGTATGTATATATTTACATACCTACAGGCTCTTTATCTCTGCTCCTCTATGGCAGAATATCACTGGCAATATAACCCAGCTGGAGCACACACATCTACATAAATTGACACACAGCTTTTTTGGAAAATTACTTTTGGGTTTCCTGGTTTTCCTTAGAAAAAAACTGACAGCATAGTAAGATGGAAGATATGGTAATTTATTCATCCTCTTTGAAGAGATTGGTACAAAATGAACAAAGCTGAACAAAATTTGTATTGGTATTTCTGCCCTGTGTATGTATACTACTGATTTCCTTTACTAAGTCTTTAATTTCCTTTCCTATACTTTGTTTAAGAGTTTAATTTGTGCTTTCAATCAATAGCATTTCAGTGGTCTGGTAGGAGATGTTGTTTGGGTTTGTTTAGACATTTTTTTATGATTTTGAGAAAATTTTCACAGCGAACAAAAATTTTTTACTTTCCTGGTGTTTTAAAGAATTCTTATGGGAAAATGCAGCGCTTTTTTGTAACGTAAGTTATTTTAATGCATCACTTTTTCTTAGTTTTAATTTTCAATTCTGAGAATCAGAAGGAATAAAATTTCATTTTAAAAAGGCAATTAAAAATTGTGTGACAGTGAAACAAAATCTGCTTTAACACAACATCACCGTTTAAAATGTCTAGAAATATAGCAGAATTTTAGCAAATCAAGGTATTTGGTAAGTACAGGAAAGCAGATCTTCTATACTTAATAATTTATCCACGGAATATAATTTTTTCCTGGTTTTTCCTTTTTTTTAGATGGAAAAAGTATATGGTTTTATTCAGTTAGAGAGATTGTTAAGAAAAGATGTACTGATAAAGGTAAAACTATGCAATTCCTTACCTTCCTATGCACTTCCTAACTAGGGCACAGTTATTTATAGGTAAAACAAGACTTTAGGTGAATAAAAATATTTCTTGATAAGGACAGAATTAACACATTATTGGTTTGGGACATCTTTATGCAGTTGTCACTCTACTGATGCTATGGAATGAACCCTTTGTTCCCTCTCTTCTTGTATGTGGAAGTTTGCTTCACTTAAATATGAATTATCACAATAGTCATAATTACTTTTGTGTGGAAATTGAACATGACTAATAGATTAGCCTGAAACAGCATCCTCTGAATGAACATTTACATGTTGGGAGGTACATTCAGAACAGGTCTAGGTCTTTTTTACAAGATAAAGGAAGTGAATGCCTCATCAAGCCCCTCTAAGATACCCGCAAGAGAGTGGAAGCCTCCCACAAGTCAGGCATGAAAGGTGTTTTAACTTAGGAGATTTATCACTTGACTGCTGCCCAACTTGTACCAAGCTTCAGGGTTTCCTAGGAAAAATCCCAAAGACTGCCAACACTTACACAAAAGGTTACCTGCCACCTGTGATCCTGATCACCAATGTCTGGCTCTAATCACATCCAGGGAAAACACCCTTCATGAACTTCTAGGAGCTCAGTGTCTTCTTTTCTACTTGGCAGAAGGTCATATCTTATTCAAACCCCTGAAAAAAATTTCCAGACTGTCTTCCTACAAAACATTAACTCATGTGTGTTTCCTTAAGAAGCCTCCACTTCCAAACCTTGTAGAGCAAGGCCTGCTTTCCTCATTCTGCTGGGCTGGGTGATGCCACACTCATGGGGTTGGAATGCCCGGGTGTGTCTGTGCAAAGATTGATCTCTGGGGTGGTGAAAGGCAGCTGCCTGGGCCAGAGGATCTGCACCCACACCTGAGGGGTTCAGAGTTGCCTCTGTTACCCGATCAAATCCAGGTGTCCAAATTCAGTAGACAGTCTTATAATGGGGTGACAGAATGATGATGTGTGGTTACTATTTGAGGAAGTTCTGCAGCTCTTGCAAACAAAATAGAAGAAAGATCTTGAACTCAAACATTCAGCCAACAGTGATGGCTGTGACTCCAGTCTCATCTCATGCTTCTTTTTAACACCTCTTTTTCTTCATCCAGATCCAGAAGATTTAGAAAGATTTGTCTTTCCCCAGATTAGGTTATACTTCTGAAAATGTTTTGGCAGGTTGCATGTACACTAACTGAAATCTTATGGGCCTGCTTGAAAAACCAAAATTATAACTTCTGCAAATTCTTCTTATAATCACAGACCTGAGGGATACATGGAGAGAAATATATTTTTGTCCTTTGATATTTTGCACAGTAAGGACTTTGTTCTCATAAATGAATTCACGGCAGTTTTATAGCTCATAATGTACCATTTATGTGTGCAAGGCTGCTCAAGTTGCTGTTTGGGCAGTTACAGTTGCTAAAGCCTGTGAAAAATCATTTATTTAATGGTATGTTATTAGACCTGTTTATTCAAAAAGAAGGATAACATCAGAGCTGTTGTCCAAACAGATTGACTGCAGGTTTGCATTTAGGCATCATTATAAATATTGACAGTGTTTTGTAAAGCCCCTTGGAATTTGTGTTTTATGGTAGACAGATCTACTTCTTTCAGGAAGGAAACAAAACTGGGAAACTACCATTAGGCTCAGATAAAAACGGATGTGCCTCTTTTATGCCCAAATATTTCAACTTTAATAAGAGTTCCTGCTGCACATACCATATAAATTAGAAAACAAGATTTTCATCCTTTTCCTCAATACTTGTCCATCATCTCTACTGATGAAGCATTACTGCCCCAAAACCTGAAAAATGTATTTCTTTTAAAAAATAAAACTTTTTTGAAAGAGGACGTCAGGGGGTTGAAGCAGTCTCTGTTTCCTTATGTTCAGAAGAAACTCAAGATGTGTGCTTGGCTCTAGCATTGTTCCAGCTCCCTTACCAGGAAAACAGGAACATTAGAAGTAATTACAGAATTCCCGCAGTTCCCACTGACAGCAGAATCCTGTTGTATCCCTACTCGGTAAGCAGAGACTGAGTGACTTGCAGAGCTCCCAGTCAAAAGAGACAAGACAAACTGAAAACAGGTCAAAGATTTTTTTGTTTGTCACAATTGTCATTTTTACTACCAAAAGGATAACTACTTATGACAGTCCTATAATTAGTACAACCACTGAAGAGAAAATATGCCAACAAGGCACTTGGAAAGGAAAATCAAGGGCCTAAGTTAAAAAGAATAATTTTACCATTTTAGTCATTTACCACTGAAGCTTTATAAAAACAGACCTTTTGATTAAAATATTTCAGAAAAAAATAAAGAATATGCCTTTCTTTTCCCTTATGTGAATGAAAATATTCCAGTATTATTTTGAAATATTCATTGGGGATGTTTTTTTCCAGAGTTTCACCTACAATTTATTGAACTAAAAGATAATGTCTTACTGAGCTCTCACTCTTCTTTCAGATCTTCACTGAGCTTCCATTGCACTATGTTCTTTTGAGTTTGCTTGCTGTGGTTCATTCTCAATGAGATATACATTCATTCAAATATGATGAAAAAAAAATAGAATGTCCCTTTTATTTGAGTGTTTTTGTGTAATCAAGTCACCACCGCCAAGGATAAAGTATTTGTCATTGTGTGGTAAGAATTTCATTATATCTTTACATAGCAGACACTGGGGAAGTAATTCCGTAGTCTTACACATAAAAACCTGCAGCCAACAGAAACCAGAAACATTCATCAATGGCCACTCAGTATCACTCCTTAGGCACAGGGTTTTTTGCATTTCCAACTTTCTGGAAGAGAAACTTGACAGGGAACCTGAGAGCCACCCTCTATTCCACTTCCCAGTATGCACAGTCATAAACTGAGAGCATTTCTGCATTACCTGAAAACATGGTCTCCTCTTCGCTATATATGTTTTTCAGATAATGGGAGGGTCCCCCTACCTTTTCCTTACCTGCCACTGCAGGTTTCAGAAGGCCTCATCTTATTTGACCCCTGAGCTTGTTCCACACTCCTGGTGATATCTGGATGACATGGAGTTGCCCAAGAGTGCCAGATTGGTACCATTATCCAACCAAACCTTACCAACCAGGTTGAGTAGCACCTCAGGCTTCTAGGTATCAAGACTATCACCCTCGTGTATGCCTGGAGCAATGGAAACAGGCAGTTCTGTATTCTCTTCTCCCATGTTCCTAACCACATAGGTGCATGCCACATTGAGTTCAAAAGGACAGAGTTAGCAAACACACAGCAATCTGTCTTTATCCATGGAGGCATTCTCCATTATTAAGCACATCAGACGGCTGGCAAGGTTCTGTTCCTCAAAAAGTCTCTCTGAATGCTCAGGCTCTTGAACTTTTTGTATTGTTCTATCTTTTTTTTTTTTTTTTTTTTTTTTTTTTTTTTTTTTTTTTGCTTGTTATTGCTACTGAGAACAAAACCTTTGAAAACTGGGCATCCTCTAAATACTTATGAGACAAAAATACTTGCACATGCACTGCACAAGTTGCCTGTACTCAGACTACAAAGTCAGCACTCTGAGATACTTCAGATTTACTTCACAGGCCCAGATTCATTGCAAAGAGTGTTTTCACAGTGTCAGGTGCTATCTGGGAATGCTGCACAGGCAAGTCCATGGGCAGGTGTTCAAAGACTGGGCCTAACACAGGCCACGTGTCTGGTGTTTTCTGAAAGGATTCACTGACCTCATTCTGCAGAATTATATTGGGTGGGTGATGTAGATTTCTCTGAGACTTCTGGACATGTGGCAGCCTTTCAAACCTATTGTAAATGCTTAATTACGTTTGACTCGATAGTTATAGCAAAATCTCTGTCATTCTTGGAGGAGGGAAGAACTGGAGGAAAAAAAAGAAAATGTATTAAAACAAACAATAGAAAATCATGAGGGTAAAAAAACCAAACTTGTTGTGTATTAAGATTAGGTGAATGCATTATCTTACCCTTTCTTGTCAATGCTATCAATATGTCCTTGTCTTTGCATCCAGCACAAGGAACACATGCTGGTTCACCTTTCATACTTCCTTTTCCTTTACCAATAACTCTCAACCCAACACAATTTAATCAAAAGGTCTTGAGTCTTTTTTAAAGACTATTGTAGTGGTTTCTGCACAAAGAAAGCTTGCTTAAATTGTTGGGATAAAGGAGATTGCAGTGGGAGGCAGTGATAGGATGAGATGAGCCAGCTGGCAGATTTTATTTTAACTGAGGCAAACACCAGTTTCAATATAATCAGCCAGGAAACTCGAGCAGCCCTTGAAAACTCAGGACATTCCCAGAAATAGTAACATCTGGTCATCATAAAGATTACATTGGTAGATTCCAGTTATATTTGAGATAGGACCTCTGTAAGGCGAGCACTTACTGTAATTGTTTCATTTCTTTTTTTTTCTCCTGCAGTACTTCTTGAACAGCTTAAACAGGAAACTTGATCTTCACTGGGTACTTTGCCATTGTCTGCTTCACAGCAAATTTCCTCTGAAGGGCTAACTTGGGTTTATTTGCTGGAGTTTCATTTCCCTGTAAAACCTGCCCTGCAACAGGGAGAGGAAATTAAGGTACTGGTCCTTCCACTTTTCCTCTTCATCACTTTCCCTTGTGGTAAGAAACACTGATTAAAAAGAAAAAGTTTATTTAGCCAAAGTGAAAATCAATAGCATCAGTCAGGTATCTGTTAAAAATAAATAAACCATACCTCTTTTTGCCTCCTATCAGCTACCTTTTCTTTGCACGACCTGCAAACAAGATGTAGGAACAACTCACTCTGGCTTACCTGCTGTAGTCCTAATAACTTTCTGGTAATAAATTAAGCCTGGAATTTATTTATTTACTCTAGAAGTTCTGCTAACTAAATTGCTTTTGCAGTATAAGACAGCACTTGTTCATAGCTAAGTAACTCATTGTGCCTGACAACGGGTTAATGGGCCAAAACAACTCATTTTGAGAGTGTTGGCTGTGTTGGTCCAGCAAACTGGTTCCAGAATCTCACACATCCTACATTCCCTTCGCACATCTGGACTGAGCACAGACAAAGTTTTCTTTCATATAAACTGTTTATTGTTCTGTGAGATTGATGCCGTTAATATTGGCTTTCAGAATGACAGATTAGCATCACCAGTTAATCAGGGCTATTAGCAGATAAATATCTGTAATTTAATCACTACAGGAATTTCTTTTCCAATAATAAGATTTACAAATGCAAGTGATTAAGTAATTAGCTTACATCTCCATAGATTACAATTCCTCTGAGCTTTCCTCTCTCACTTTTTTTCCCAAAAGATTTCAGTATTTAATTAAAGTAACTACTCCCTCCTTTACATGGTCTTTGTACCCACATGTGAGAAGTGGGTTGGTTTTTTTTTCAAACCAAACTGCACCTTTTGTACATAATCCCACAAGGATCTTCCATTTCCGGACCTCTTCCATCTCTCTCCAAGGGTTAATACCCACCCTGCCAGTCTTTGCAGCTATAACCTTTCCCAGTACTTTTCCCAATCCATGCAGCAAGTGGGGTGCACAAGGGGAAAGAATAATTTACAGGAAGGAGGGAAAAATTGCCAATGGAAAAATTGTGTGCACTTGATAAAATAAGAGCCTGGCTTGCTAAAACAGTCTATCCAAACACTACTCAAGGATCCCTTTGTTGCCTTTCCACTGACTTGGCCCTAGGGCAAAAGGCAAGTTCTACTCCTTCCAAACTTATATTCTCCTATTTGCAGAGTAATTTGACAGTTACTGTTAATTTCCTAAATGCAACATGAAAGCTGTTGAGGGAAGCCTGAAAAAAGGGTGGGGAGGGGGGGAAGAAGAAATTCATAAAGAGCAGTAGAGAATATGGACAAAATTGTTTCCATGTGTGGTGCAGAGGCACAGCTTGGGCAGAGATCTGTGGCCTTCCCAGAGTTTGACCTCTTGAGGTGGTGCCAGTTTACAGGAGAAAAAGCATTGCTCTTTAATGAAGGCCTAATTTTTATTGCCACTCCATCGACTTCAAAGTGCTTCAGGTTGCCAAACATAATTTCACTGGAGGTATTTTCAGGTGCAGAGCAAATACTTCATAAATAATTTCCTCATTAGATTACAAATTCCATTTAAAAAGTGAAAGGGGGGCTTGCTTTTCGAAGGTTTTCTTGGAAGCTGATTAAAAAATCTTTCAGAGGGATTCTTTATGACTTTAATTCTGAAAGAAAATAATTAAACAGTTTTAATTTTTTATTTATATTTTTAAATGAACATGTATCTTGGTAAGATGACCAAGTACAGTGGAGATGTTTTAATATGCTCTCAATTAAAACATATAATCCAATGCCTGTGTGCCTTTCCTTCTTCTTCCCCTCATCCTTAAATTGCTACTAAGCCCAGTGACTGCCAGCAACCAGTGTCAGCCCCACTGGGGCCCCAATTACGTATGTAGACCTGTGATACTTCTGCATTATTTGTGTTTACTTCCCCTCCTCAAGTAAAAATGTCTGTAATTAAAATACACTTCCATGCACCCCCTTGTGAAGCAGGCACAGGGAGCTGCTGGGGCTGACAAAATGCTGCTGTCACTCAGAGGCAGCTGGGATGATTTGGGTGGCACTGATCTTCAATGCAGTTTGCACGCTGAGATGGGCCTTTATCAAGGCAGAAGGGAGGCTGGTGGGGAGAGGATGGGAGTCAGGAAAGCTCCCATCCCAGCACTTCCAATGAGTTACAGCAGCATCAGCAGCATTTCCATGTGTCCCTGCCTGTCACTGCAGTGTCCCTGTCAGAGCTTCTGCTGTGATGGTGCTAAACTTTAACACCTGAATGTTTGTGAGCCACCTTCTGCTCACTGGACAGAAATAGAAATGCCAGCTACTACTTGGGCACAGAGCACATCCACTACTTTTTAGTTTAGTCTGCTTTTCTCCTGCCAATAATTCTGCAAATTTAACTGGTTATAGTTTTTCACTATTTCCCCTCAAGAAGGTTGTTACCCTAGAACACAAGGAACAAGTGAATACCATTTATAAGAAGAAATATAGGGAATTACTGATTGTTTTGATAGTGCTAAATTAATTTTCCATTTCTTTTTCAGGGGAGAGTTAGTTGGAAGATGAAAGTTAGCATAAATATTGCAGAAAATATTTTCTTCTGTTATCACCTTGAAAACCAGCTGGGTTTGATTATATTACAGACTTTTAAAACTGATATATATAGCAGGTTATATTCTACAGCCATATACCTGCAGTAGGGCTTGTTAGAGACTTCTTATCTCTAAATCTGCACTGAGTAGGCTCCAGTCCCAAATCCTGGTGTCTCAGCCTTTGCTTGACTTCCCAACACCCATCTTAAAAAAATAAAATTCTCAGGTCATATCAGAAGTGATAATCTTGATGCTTCAAAACCAGTGAAATGGTGAATTTTTTTTAACTTGTTGTGGGTAATTTAACTTGTTGTGGGTACTCACTTTTTGTTGTTTCACACTTCTGAAGTGCACTCTGCTAACATCCCACAATTAGGTTACAAAGTAAGAGAGCTTTGGCATTGCTAAGGGTCCTATTTCTGGTGGTTCTTTTGGAGTGTGTGTCTCCCATTTGGAATGTATCTATCAAGGAAAATACTTGACTGCTCTCTACAGAAAAGAAGCTACAAAAAAATAAAGCTGAGATTCATGGTTTTTCATGTTCCTTTGACATATAACAAAGGCTTGGCATAAGGCACTGAGAAAGTAGTTATAACTCAGAGAGAGTGGCAGCTTTCTATTTCCACCAGTTACTCCTTTGGCTTAAATTATAGAGATATGTATGATGGATCTAAAAAGATCTCTGATTCAGACAGCTGAAAACCAATTTTGTCTTTTAGCCTAAAACAATTTTTCTGAAAAATCCCAAACAAATAAACCCAAAACCTTAAAGATATAGCCAAGATAAAACAAAACTTAAAATGAAGAGACATTCTGCTCTAGGAGAGATAAGAAATATGTTGGTTTAGTTATTCTGAGCACAAGAAACACTATTCAAATATAATATCACACCACTTTTGCTGAGAAGGAACAGCAGAAAGAATAGATGAATGTAAGTGACAGAATACCTTTTTGTGCCTTTTCACTGGCTAACTAACATAGTGGGTTACTTTGGGTGCATCTGCATTAGCATTTAAATTCATATCTGAAGTTTATCTCTCAACCAAAAATCTCCACTTTCCTCATTTGCTGTTATTTGGTTCACACCATAGAATGGCTCAGAGTGCTAAAACTGATCAGATTAAGCTAAACTGAGGGATACAGTCCAGGAACACATCTAATGTGGTGCAGCCTTGTAGAAATTCAGTTTACAGGCTGGTTTGGTCAGTTCACAGACTTAGTTTAAGTCAAAGTTTCATACAGTGCGGACCTCAGTTCTTCACCCCAACTGCTTCACTCTGTAGACCTGCTCCTTTTCATCTTCACTGTCCTGAGGGATACCCCATAGCCCTGTGACACCACAGAAGGCAGGACTGAGATTGCAGAAATTGCTTTTCTTCTGCTGTGTCAAAAATTTGATTCCAGTTATTTTCAGCTTTCATTTAGCCTATTTTCTTTTCAAGTTTTTCATGCTTATGTGCTGTGTCAGAGGGAACAGAAAGGTCTAAACTGGAATTAAATTTGTGAGAATTATGCAATACTAAGGATAAATTTAGTCTCCATGCACAGAGCCAAGAATATGGGACCTACTGGAAGGGAAAGTCTCAGAGAGTAAAGCACCATCTGCATTGCTGGCCATGCAAAACTGGGAAGATGAATGAAGTTGCAGTGGAAATTCAGTGTAGGGCCATTTTTTCTGAGGAGATAGCTGAACATAATATTTCCATTTTTCTTGTCTTTTAAGTCTAATTTAAATTCTATTGACTAATGTTTTACAGGAGAGGACCCTGCTACAGCCATAAAAATATTGGAAATTTTTGCTAATATTGCACGGTACATTGCCATATTAGCCAAATGCTGCTGTGATACAGCCAGGTTCAGATCATACTCTCTATAATACAGAATGTCTGCAATTTTTCTTGTTTCCCTGGTAACAGCTGTAAATGCACTGACTCCCTGGACTGCTCCACCCCTCCTGCTGCTGATGTCAGGCACAGGAGAGGCACATGTGCAGCTCAGCTCTGTACCTGTCAAACCAGGCGGACGTTCTGTTTGATCAGCCCTGGTTTGGTCCCACAAAGACCATTCGTGTGCTGATCAGAGGGCAGTGCTAATTTGGTCAGATATCAGGATCCTGGGCTGGGGGCAGGGTGGCGGGGCAGGGGGGAGAAAAAAATTCATCCACTTGTGCTTTGGTTTTAATCAACAAAGAGAATGGGGAGGCTAAGAGAGCTATCATGTGACTAGAACTGAGGCAAAGTACTCCTTGCTGATAAAACCAGGATCAGCACCGTTTCTGTTAATGTCAATAATTTCTGATAATTGGGTGCTGCTCCATGCCAAAGTATTCTCAAATTCCATACTCTGTTGCAGGCATGCCAGCAGGGTTTAGCATGAATAATGTTAATACAATGAAGAGGAAAGGAATGAATGAGGATTTTCCATGTGTTAGATGACAGGATCACTTTGAAACAAATGACCAGTCCTTATTAATGCAGCTATTATTTTGATAAACCAACAAGAATGAATGTGGGTATTCATGAAAATGTGATATGCAACACTGTAGGAATCCCACTGTAATTTTACAATTAATTAAGGTACCTGTAGCCATTATTGGAAAAGATTATGGTCTGACCTTAATACTCATGTAGTAAGCTGGCACACTGCCTATTTTCAGCTCAGCATTAATGAAGATGAGCATTTGTATGCAACTCTGTCTCTTCTAGTAATTTTGTTCGGTGTGAGTTTATTTATGTAATTCAGCATTTGCCTTAGTAATTATGAGTCATCATACTGCAACAGTGAGTTTATGAGTGAGTGCTAAGGTTTATCTTATTTTTCATCATCACCCCTGGAAGTACATGCAGTTCACCATGATAATGCTGAAGTTTATTTGATGACTATGAAGAACAGTAGTAACTCTGGTTTGTTTGGTTGTTTTTTAATAATACATGATACACCTGATGAAAAATTTCAGCTTAAATATTTTTAAAAGGAAAAAATCCAGCCCTTTCTTATTAAGGGAGCATTTTTAAAAAATAGTTAATTATTTTCATTTTTAGAAGTGTTTTGTCTAACACATCTGGCAATATAAAGCTGATTTTGGTGTATTTAAAGACTTTTTAGCTAGCTTAGTAAAATGGAATTCAGTTAGTAGTAGTTGTAAGTAGCAGCAGTAGGATTTCTAATAGTAACTTGCCTTAATGCTCAGAATTTTCAGTCAGGAATACTGTGCTGGGGACTAACAAAAAAAAAAAAAAAAAATAGATGATCACTGAAGGAAGTAACAGGATATATTTTCTACTTTTCAGAATTTAAGCAAGACTATACCTACATGCAGTTGTGGTGGAAGTCAGTAGTCTTCCAGTGGTCTTATTCAGTGATCCACATCACTGAATAAGAGAGTAGGAGCAGAAACCAACAAACTGTTGTGAAGGTGAGTCCTTCTTAAGGGATAGGTTGAATCCTGCAGGAGGACATTGACCCTGCTCAACCAGCCCCAATTGCAAGAACTGAAAATAAAGGGTTCAGGCAGGATAAAAATTCTGTCTAAGATCTAAGAAATTGTAGCTCAGAAATTCCTCAGGCAAGCACAGATGCCTGAATAGCAAGAAAGCTGGGCCTGTGCAGCTTTTCAAGAGCAGATGGAAAACCTTGAAATAAAGACGTATAATACAATCTTCCAGGTTCCTCTATTTTCCAAAATCTCATCTATTATGCAGAGAAACAAGTATTTTTGCCAGAAGAAAGTTGTTTGGTTACTCTGTTCATCTCTGTTGGTAGGATCTCAAAGGGGAAAGCAGCAGATACAGTTTTGTCAAGGATGCACATACCTTTTGCTGGCAAACACAAGCATTCTCTTCCTAGACTCCAGGATAAATTAATCCATGGAAATTAATTCCAGATTGGAACCATCTAGCTGCAGCTAATGCTGTGCTGTGTTCCAGGCAAAAAGCTCGTTCAACCCATTCAGCTGAACTCTCATGATACTTAGAGAAAATCGGCATGTTAAATCTGTTATTTGGTGCCTGTTTGGAATTCACTCCTGTGTAAACAATTTGAACTACAGAACCCTATTCAATGAGCAGCCAAGCCTTCCATAGGCACCATGATTCTGTGACTGTTCTAAAAAAAATCAAAAGCAACTAGGATGGGATCCAGTTCCAAATTAAACATGTAAATAAGAGTGTCAACATCTGAGCCAAGTGTCCAAATACCCATATAATGTCAATGGGGAATAAATGCTACAATGAGTGAGGTACAGACAGCTATTAAGCTCGTTAAATGTGAGGACCTGATTGTCCACATGTGGTGGTTGAACATATCATCATATGAGACACCACAGTGATCCACACAGACCTCCTGGACATATTGTAGAACCTTATGAGATACCTTGCCTTTCTGAATTAAAAACTGGAGGCCAAAGTTCCAGGAGATATTAAAAAAGCACCAGACACTCGAGTATAGCTGAATAAATTGAACTCTAGTTGCATATTTCTGGCTGCTCTAAACAGTCCTGAAGATTAAATCTGTCTTCAGTGGCAGCATAGACACCTTATTCACATGTGGATGCCCCCAGCATGGAAAGCTAAATTTTGGCTGTAGAATCCAAAGCCTGAATTCCATTCTCAGTATGAAATTCAGCTGCCTGGCAATTGACAAGTGGGTATACTGCAGAGTGTCTTACTTGGGTTCCAGATGCCCAGAGATGTCCCTGGGAACTTCCATAGGTCTTGTGTGAATCTTCCAGGCATCAATATCCCTGGTTCCCCAGGTAAGCCCAGGTGCCATGGATGTCTGTGTTCAGGTAACAGAACTGAAACACTGAACCCCTCCTTCTTGGTTTCCTGACTCATATGTTTTCTTTGGATATTTAGGGCTTTGGATAAAGCCCTAAATAAAGAATGCAGAGGGCCTAATATGGGATATATTTCAACATGGAGGTAATGTGCACAAAATTTCTAATGCCTATAACTTAAAGATATACCAAAACAGCATAGAAAAAAGGCAATAGCCAATTGCAAGTAGTAGTTTCACATAAAGAAAATATTTATTGCTCCCTTCAAGTGTGGACATTCACTAAAGAAAGCTTAATTTTTCCAATACTTGTAAACACTCCAAAATGGGTTGACACACTCCTGCTGAAATGAGAATTAAATGCATGCTCCAATTATGTTAATAACCAAATTCCTCAAATATTTTTTTTCTTCTTTTTTTTTCTTCTCTTTCCTTCTTCTTTTTTTCTTCTTCTTTTTTTTTTTTTTTCTTTTTTAACCTCCCAACAGGGATTCAGAAGTTACTGTAGTGCTATCCAACTTCTAATATTAAAAATTTTGTCTCATAAAAAGTGGATCTAACAGGCATCAAAGACTTGCATTCCACTGTGATTTGAATGGTAAAAAATGTAAAAGTGCAGATCTACACACCTTAGTATTCTCAATAAGACTTTCCATCTTACATCTTTTCATCCTTTAACTGGATATGACTGCCAATTGGGTCCATATTAAAAAGTAATAAACTTGCACTGGACATAGGATAGGTATTTTTATAGGTATCTTTATGTAATTGAGGACAAATGACATCTTGATTAAATTATAATTCAAGTAGACACATTTCAATAGCATTATTTTTTCCACTTAGCTGCATTAGTGGTTTAACTTTTAGTCTCTTCCACCTCATCCATTTGCCTGCATTTCCAGTGAGATCTCAGGGAAGCCAGAATTCTCTCTTCTACAAGAGAGTTGCTTAATAAATGCTGTTTATCGATCTCATGACATGCACTGTCCTCAAGATCCAATTTATTTGAACAAATTCCTTTTTTATTGTTGCTTCTCTTACAAATCATAAGCATAATTAAATATTGTCTACCTTTAATTCATTACAATAGCATGCATGTATTTATTACTCTGTATACCTGTAGAATAAATCAAAATTTCCACATCAAACTCACATAAGAAGAATTTAATTACACATATCATCTATCATCCACCCAAAACATAAATCTTAGACTCTTTCAGCTGTCCTATATGTCCATTCTCCATTTCCCAAACTGCCCACAAAACTAGAGAGGAATTTTACAACATGTTCTCATCATCAACAAACCATTCCTGGCACATAAAGGAAGAGAAGTTAATTGCTGAGACAGTTAAACCTGATTTTCATGGGCTTCAGAATAGAATCCCATCTCAAATATTTGAACTGTTTATTGTTATTGAAATTCTGGCCAAAAGGTATTCTAAACAACTTCAAGATTAAAACAAATTTGCACCAACTATTACAGAGTTCACTCCAGGAAGTTCTGCCTATAAGTTTTGATGTAAACCTCAGAAGAATTAATGAAAAAAGCCCAAGTGAGAATTCTAAAGGAACAAGCCTTATTTCATTCCTTCTGATGTCAAGGTATGGGTTTCCAAGCAAGCAGTACAAGAAACAAGCCCACAAAATAACAGAAGAAGGAAAAAACAAGCAAGGGTTTTGGACTCTACACCTGGAGGAAAGAGCTGCATCTTCTTTACCAAGTGGAGATGGAAGAAAGCTCCTATGCATTGCTGCTACTTAAATGGACTGATGTCAGTTCTAAAACGCTCCTTCAGCTGTAAACCTGAGTGAAAAATGGCAAATACACTTTGCAGTATAAAATGCTGATATAATCTTCAGAAGTTTGTCTTAAAGTTCTTTTCAGTACAACTCTGAAGATACAACAGAAACTAATTTTTTCCAGTTGTGTAGTGATTCTGTCGCATACTTTTCCCAAAGTATTTTTTTATTGTTCAAACAATACTCTAAATGACATTTAATGTTATGTAGTGTTACAGTAATTCTTAATACTCAGTTTCCAGAGAGACTTATAATAAATTTTTGTTGAACTGTGAACTTTCTCACTTAGAAGGCCTATGCTCCCCTATGTCCAATCCAAAATTCTCAATTTTAGTCCAGTGATGATATTAAACTTTAAGAAATTATTTCTATATAAATGAAGCTATCGCACTTCTTCACCAAGAGCAGAACTTCTCTGGCCAAGTTCCTAATTTATACATTAATTGCTAATGTCAGAGAGGTCTATCACTCATTGTCCTATATACCTTCCACCTTCCCCCCCCTCAAAAAACCCCTCAGACAAGCCAAAACCATGGCATTTTTTCATTGAGAAAAAAAGTGAAAATAGTATATTAGTAATTTTCAGGCCTGGTCATAAAGCCAGGTTATTTTTGTTTCCTCAAAGTCATATTATGCAGAATAAGTAAACAATAAAATAAGATAATCAGAATTGAGTGGAACTTTTGAAATGGCAAGGCTAATAAAAGTACTTTTGAGCAATGACAGATTTTGTGCAAAATACCAGTGAGCACAGTACAGTACGGTTGTACTAGAGCAAAAGTTTTCCAATTCTCTTGCAGCATCCATTTTCTTTTCTAGGGAAATACTCTTCAACTGACTATTTATCTTTGTCAATTTTCAATACATATTTTCCCAAGAAATTAGTCCTTTGACAAATAGCTAAGTAACACAAGGATGCTGCTGCAGTGAAATGATTTGTCCAGTCATTTGCTCATGCAAAGCTACACTTTAGTAGCTTTGTAAATATCAGATTTTGTAAATATCAGTTTGTTGGACTTAGGCTCATTTCCAAGACCAATCTCTTTAGTCTCTCCTGTAGGTCTCAATAAAAATCTTCACTTTTATTTACAAATTGGCCTGTATTTTTGAGGGAAAGAGGTTTTTCTGGGACTTTGTTTTAATTACCACAGCATATTCCCCACAAAGCTTGTTTCTGTTCTCCTGTGAGCCTTTGTAAAATTCTTTCTCCAGCCTCATGAACCAGCCCGCCTGGCTCCATTAGGGAAGGGCAAACAAACTGAATAATGATGGAGCTGTGATGTTCTAGAGGTGAACAAAGGTTGACTCCATCCAAAATCAGGGCAGATATGCAATGCTGCATGTGTCTAGCCAGAAACCTTGCGTCTCCTAGGTTATTTTGGCGGATGTCAGAATGTTTTGGTTGGAGGTCTTTATGTCCTTTTTCAGGGACTACAACTCCAGCCCCAGTGAGACAATGCTGTTGTGTCAAAAACACAACTAAAATTCCTGATAGGTAATACTTAATACTAGTTGTTTGCAAAAATATTTTCCCTCTATTTTTCCTCTTTCTTCTAAATATATTGTAAGAGAGGTTTTGAGGAATTTTTTTATTCCAGTCATTTCTGATACCTTACATGACTGATTTACCTTTAATCATCTCCATACTATCTTCTCTCATATCACTCCTCTACTACAGCAAAATATTACTTTAATAATTTCCATTTGTTTCAACTCAGAGTAAACAACACTCCAGAAGTAATGACACACTTAGTAAGGTCAGTTGCTAAGTTATACCCTTCCAACCCCTACAAATGTTAATGGAAAAATCTAAAATTGCTCTGCAGAATCTGGTAGGTCAGGGTTTTGCCCTCTGAGACAGAGAAATTATTTGAATGAGAAAAAAAATAAAAGGAAGAACAAAACCTTAAGGGATAAAGATTAGTATTATACAGGGGGAAGCTTATTGTGTGATAGAAATACATATCTCCTGACAAAATTTTTAAGACTGAACAAGGATAAGTGTAAAAATCCTTCCTTCCCAAAGCCAGGGATTCCAGAAAGGGGATGAATTTCCCTAGTAGGGGAATGTGATTTTTAATCTGGAAAGTAATGAAAGATAGACTGCCAGTACTCTGAAAGCCGTCATGAAATAAAAAGGAGCAGATACTAAATGCAGTTCTTCCTCTATCATAGAACTGGACACTGTCCTATGTCTAGGACATGAATACAAGTCTTACTGAGATTTGTTCTACTTTGTTTTTTTATTATGAACAGTCTTACACCTATATTTCATCTCTCTCTTTTTCAGAAGCAAATCTCAGATACGATTTTTTCCAATATTCTTAAAAACAAAGGCCAAATTAATTTATTTACAACTAACAATTAGTAACTCTACTCTAACCTTGGTTTATAACAGGGCTATCAGTTAAAAAAAGAAGTTAATTTCCTGATTAATTTCCTTCTTTGTCCCTAGAATTTCTAAGAACTCATATTTAGGTGTACAGATAAGACTTTGAGCTGCATTGAAGGCTAAAATTTCCAAAAATTGAGTGTGCTGACACAATTAGACAACAAAAAATTGCATAGATCTCTCCTGTTTTGAACTAGAATATAAATAGTCTAAATTGATCAGTGCTGTGCTTTCACAAGGTGAGCATGACGTTACTTACAATGAGCCAGCAGCTGAGCACAGGTGTCTCAGACCCCGTAAAGGAATGTTGGAACCTTGACCAAGGTAAAGGAATGTTGGAAAGAAAACTTTCCCTTGGTCAGGGGATTATGTTAGAGAATACCCAGGAAAGCTTGTCATCCACAAGTCCATGGGCCCTGATGGGATTCATCCACAAGTGTTGGGAGAGTTGGCAGATGCCATAGCTAGGCTGCTCACAATGGTCTTTGAAAGACCATGGAGGTCAGGAGAGATGCCTGAGGACTGCGAAAAAAAATGTCACCCCAGTCTTTCAAAAAAGGCAAGAAGGACATAGGGAGCTACTAGCCAGTCAGCCTCACCTCAATCCCTGGAGAGGTGACAGAGTCCCTCATTCTTGAGGCCATCTCTATCCATGTGGATGACAGGAAGGTGATTAGGAGCAGTCAGCATACTAACTGGTTCACACTAAAGGTAAGTCATGCTTGACCCGCCTTCTACAATGAAACAACCACCTCAGTGGGTGAGGGGAGAGCAGTGAATATTGTCTACATCAACTTCAGCAAGGCTTCCAACACTGTATCTCTCGACATCCTCATACTCAGGAAATGTGGACTGGATGAGTGGACAGTAAGGCAGATTGGCAAGTGGCTGAACAACAAAAGCAAAAGGGCCATAATGGCACAGGGTCTAGGTGATGACCTGTCACTAACTGTGCCCCCCAAGGTTCAATACTGGGCCCAGCAGTGTTTAACTTTGTCTTGGTTTGGAAAGACAGGTGTCTGCTAAGGAAGGCAGGAGCCTCCCCTGAAATGGAAAATGTAAACCCCCTCCCTCCAAATTGTTATAAATTTTAAATTAAGGGGCTCTTAGGCAAAAGTATGGGAGCAGGAATAACTGTTCTTTATTAGGGAAGAAAATAAAAAGGTAAAATAAACAGTGCAGTAAACCAAAACAACACTGACAGAGTCAGAACACAACCTGACACCCTGGTGGTCAGGCTGTTGGTAGCAGTCCAATTGGAATTGTGGCTGCAGCCCTCCTGGAGTGTCAGGTGTGGTTCTGTTGGGGGAGGAATCCTGTAGAAAGGGTGTTCCAGAACCTCAAGATTGTATCCAGGTAGGAATGCTTGGCTCCTCCCTCTGGGTGGAACATCTCACAATGGGATGTTATAGTTCTTATCAGTCATACAGTGACATTCAATAGCCTGCTATCAGCAGATGTCTCCCCGGAGGGAGGGAGGAGGTTGTGGAAGAGATAAGGAAAACTTAACAGAGGACAACTGCCATACAGATGGCAAATAGAACACAACTTACTTGGCAATCCAGGACAAACTTATTCATCAGTGGCTTGGATGAAAGGGCAGAGCCTCCTCACTGAGTTTGCTGACAACACCAAGCTGGGAGGAGCTGCTGATCTCCCAGTGTGCTGGGTGTGCAGCCAGCCCTTCAGAAGGATTGCCATGGACTGGAGAGAGGGGCAAAGAAGAACCATCTGAAATTCAACAAGGCAAATGCAGGGTCCTACACCAGGGGCAGAATAACCTCGGGCAGCAGCACAGATTAAGGACTGGCCCACTGGAAAGCAACTCTGCAGAAAAGGATCTGAGGCTCCTGGTGGACTTTTATAAAGTTTCAGACTTCTACACAGTTTTAATGGAGTCTACAGACAGCAAAATTCTTACTTCCCCAAGTTCAGAGTACTTTGTGCTAGGTAAGGTGCCCAACATACAGGAGTTGAAAGCCTAGAAATAGGGGATTATTCTGAATTTTGTTATCGCTAGAGCAAAATCTAAGCAAAACTACTTTATTATAAGGTTTTCAATTACTCTGATGTTATATTTTAAACACTAAAAGACACTGATATGTCCCTGCTGATCTAAGATTTTTTCACTGAGCACAGATTACATTTACGACTTAGCTGATATGGAAGTTAATGGCTCTGTTTCATCAGGAAAAGACAGCATTCTTGAGCAATTGTGTTCTAAAACTCACAGTTAGCTACATCATAGCTCATGCCAGAATTATATGAGATATGGATGTCTATGGGAGATACATAATTTCCTAGAAAAATAAAAGAAAAAAACTGCATTGTTTGTTTTGGTTACCAAAAATTCTCTCAAGTGTCTTAAGACACTTTAAGATCAGATTAAAATCTGCCAAAAGAGTTTTGCTTTTCTCTTGTCACAAATAGCATTCCCCACTGAACTATATATTCAGGATAAAGCTCGTTGTTAATGTAGACATGTCCAGGTTTGGAGATTTTACTGTCAGTACCATAACATAATTTGGTTTTACCCCAAGTTCCTCTTTTCTTTTCCTCTCAGTAGAATTCAAGGACATTTTTGGAGGATGATCCTTCTCCTTGGGAAGTGGCCAAGGTTTTGAATAACGAAATGTGACAATAATTAAAAAATAGTTTGAGTGGGCTAATGAACCATGATCCACTGAGTCATGGGTTTCAGAGCAGGTGTCTGACTGCAAGCCAACTGTGAGATTTGTTTTTTCTAGTCACGTGTCAAGGTATGTTGCATCGTCTGGGTCTCTCTTGGAAGAAGATGTGATTTTTTTAATGTTTCTTTCTGCTTTTTTGCTTTTCTCCAAGATCTGTATTCTCAATTTGTTTACTTTTTCCTAAAAGCAAAATACCTCATTTTCTTATTGATTGAAATGAAATTAAATCCATAAGGGAGTTATTTGGGTTTAAGTAACCTTCAAAATTGAGGACATGAAACTGAGAAAATTAATTTGACTTCAATTTGTGATATCTTATTACAGGGAGACACAGGGAAAAAAGTATTATGTATGCTATATATATTCTTGAAAAGGAATGGCTCCAAGCAACACTTGGGGAACTTCCATTAATGTCTTTCCTGAGGAAAAAAAAGGATGTTTTTCAGGGCCTTCCAGAGGCACAAGATGAGGCTCAAGTGAATCTGAGTCACTTCTGGTAAAAATGCCCATCAAACCTGCCAACACCAACCCACGCAGCAATGCTGATTACTGTGCAGGCTAGGATTGTGATTTCCATTTAAGCATTCAGGGGCACTTTCAGCATTATGTATTGGTATACCCTGACCTGCTTTCTTTTGGGGCACATACCTTGGTTCACATAAAATGCCAGATTACCACTAGGTAATTAGATTTCCAGACTAGGAAATGCAGAGAAGAGAGGACTGGTGTCAAAAATCCTACAGGACTGTGAGGCTGTCTCAGAGTAGCCCACCCACCATTCCATATATCCTAAAGCCTACAACACTTATGTACTTGCTGTGGTTTAACACCTGTAAGCACCACCCATCTGCTTGCTCATTCCTCCCCGGGTGGGATGGGGGGAAGAATTGGGACAGTAAAAGCACAAAACTTCATGGGATGAGTTAAAGAACTTCTAATAGATAAAGCAAAAGCCATGCACACAAGCAAAGCAAAATAAGGGTTTCATTCACTACTTTGCATTGGAGAGCAGATTTTTATCCATTTTCACAAACAAGGCTTTGTCACACCTAATGGTTGCATGGGAAGACAAACAACTCGACTCCAAACATCTCCCCTTGCCTTCCCTACCTCTTTCCCTATCTTTATTGCTGAGCACAACATTATATGGTATGAAATACTCCTTTGGATAATACTTGCTGGAGTCAGCTGTGTCCCCTCCCAATCTTTTGTACACCCCCACCTATTCACTGGTAGGTCAGCGTGAGGAGCAGAAAAGGCCTTGACTCTGTGCAAGCCCTGCTCAGCAATAGCTAAAATGTCTTTATATTATCAACCCTGCTTGTTCAAAAATCTTCCATGCAAGGTACGATGAAGAACATTAACTCTACCCCAGCCAAAATAAGTGGAATAGTAATGGGTTCTCAGATTGTGCATTCAGCTCTTCCACAGTATCCTGTGCCCCTTTCAGTGTGCATATCTCCCAGAACTGAAATTTGTTTTAGGTAGTACTCAATTGTAACACGAGGTCCTGAGAAGCTGCTCCATCCAACTGCTGCAAAAGTGCCTTGGTATGCTGCAACTTACACTTACGTACCTTGTTATACACCTTATATACCTTGTTATACATTACTATGTTCTGCAGCAACTCTGCAGCCCCTTATATGCTGATAGGATCTTTTCAGTTACAGTACATGTTTTGTACAATTACATTTGGAAAGGAAAATATTGCTAAAGCTCAAGTAATGTCCGATTTCATATCCAAATCAGACCACATGATGAGCTGTGTCTGATTTCTGCAAACATGAAATGTTTCATTCCAGCAAGGCATGAAACCAGGCTCAATTCACATGGCGTATACTTTTGTTTTGAACTTTTGCAGAATTCTGTTCTGTATCTCATTACCAGTCCCCAAGAGACACCCCGTCTCTAGCCCTTAAATGGGGATTTTGTCAGGAAGTGTCTCATATACCACAAAGCAAGGTTTCGGGTTTTGGCAAATCAGATATCTGAAGGAAAGTGGATAAATGGTGTCGGAGATGAGCTTTCATAAACAATTTATGTGTGTGCATTTCTCATGGAGAAACAATGAGGAAATAATCTGAAATAACACAAGGGTACATCTCTAAATGTGTTTTGCAAGATTATAAAGATAGAAGTATTAACCCATGTTAGACTAGACTGCAATATTTGGTGTATTTATTCCTGGCTCTTGAATAGGACTCTGTATGCTCTTTTGCTAAGCTAATCATATGCCACTATAGTCTTCATCTTCTTGTGGCCAGGTGGCCAGATTTTTTGTATTGGAAACAGAATGCTTTACTCTAGAGTAGCACTGCTTAGAGGTGTGAATTACAGGCTTCCTGAAGTCTCAATCTTCACAAAAATCTGACTATGTATTTTGCAATCAGAGCAGCATATGAAATTCTGTGGGAAAAAAATAGGGAAAACACTAACTCCAGCCTATCAGAATTATATCTCACAAAATAGAAACAAGCTTTTTTAAAACAACTCCAACATCCTGTGATCTTAATTGCTCTCAGGCTTACAGTTTTAATTTGAATTATTTGCTCAAAAAGGGTTCACTTTTTTCCTCAGTTTTTCTTTCCAGCCCAGAGGTTTGACAAGTAGCTGAAACCCTTCAGGTCACCAGCCAGCTACATATGCTGGGTACAGTGAAGTTTTCCAAGCATCTTTTACATTCCTCTGCTATATTACTATTTTTTCTTAATCTAAGTTCCCTTTTTCTTCTTATTTTATTGTACAATGTCAGCATCAGCAAAAAGAGAAAACTTTCTGTTTGCTTTCATGCTTGAGGAGCCTGCCTGGATGTTGTTCATGCACTGTGTAGTGTTCCTGGTTGGGTGAACAATGTCAACATGAGCACACCCTCTCCAGTTCATAGGTAGTTATTCCTCCAGTTCATAGGTAGTTATTCTAAAAGAAGTAGGCTTAAAGAGATAGCAAAAGATTGGGTAGATTTACTGGGAATCTAAAGTTAAAAAGACAATAGATCCAGACTTTACATGTACATATACAAATTCTGTACTGGGGAGTGAAACAGTGAACTGTAGCAATGATTCTAGTGTTGCATTTGAGTAAATAAATTACTCTTGAGTTGGGATATACTTTTAGCATTCTAGGAATGTAAAGCTGTCCAATTCACCACCATTTCTATAATATAACTTCATGTTTTTCTCCCTCACCACTCCAGATATATGTGTTACATGTCTCTTTGCCACCAAGCTTTGCAGTATAAATTAAGGAGCTATCAATTGTCTCAGATTTGATAGGAAAATGAATTTCCAAGATTTCCTATTTCTTTCTCTTTCAACTTATTATAGGATAGTGCAACCCAGGAATATTTGACCCCAGCTTACACTGGTCTCATCTCCTGTTACCTGTCAGCTCTTTGAAGGCTTCACTGACCTTCATTTTAAACAGTGCTTCTCATAGGAACAGTGCATATATTCAAATGCAACGATTTCAAACATAGCTGATTGAACAGGACAAAGTCATATCTTATCCAAAATGCTTTCTGATTTATTACTACTGTTTGAAGACTACATTTATCAGCCTGATTGGGTTAGCACAGCAGCTAATAAACCAATGTGCTTACTCTTTGACAGCCTCAGGTAAATATGTATGGATAAGAACCAAGATTAAAAACCTGCTATGTAGCAGATGCTGAAACTAGTTCAAAGAAAACATTCAGGAAAAAAAATTAGAATTATTATAAGGTGCAGCAGGTAGCCTAGCAATTATTTAATAGTTTCTGCCACAGAGGATGCACAGTAATATTGCCTGTCCTGAAGTGATTAAAAAGCCATATACCCTACATCCACCACTACAGAATTTTTTCAAATTCAATCTCTGCTTAACAGTTGAAAATAATATTTTAGGAACAAGTTAGGAAAAGAGAGGAAGAACTATGTAATCTCTATCTAATATTCCATAGACTGTTGAAAATTACAGCAATGGCTATACAATATGCCAGTAGTACAGAGTTCAAAACAATAATGTTATTTAAATATGCTGGAAATTTTCATATCCACAAAAAGTTAGTGCATAGATTTTACATGTTATCCCAAACTATTCTTACTATTCTTCAGTGTTACTGCCTCTTGTGGAAACACAGATTAATTAGTAGCATTGAGTTGCATGTATAGTATATGTATGTATTTATATAGCATATATATAATGTATTTAGATGTGAACAAACCCTCTGAAACATGGGTAGACATGGGACTTCTTTCAGCGTGATGGAAATCTAACACCTGTGATCTTCAATATCCAGCAGAATTTCTATAATTTAGCCAGTTGAGGACAAAAGGTTAAAATTACTTTGAGTATGCTGATCCTGCTGAGTAAAAAAGAGCCAGACTACTTTCAGAGAGCAGTCTTATCCTCATCTTTCACATCTTTTAGATGTTAGGCCACTCTGTGATTGTGATGGGATGAGGGATGCACCACCTTCTCCAAGACAATACCAATATGGTTAAAAAGTGAATTTCCACTGGTAATAACTTCTCCCAAGAAGACTGGATTGAAATGTAGCAGTTCTGCTCTCCCATTCAAGTTGAGATGAGCTCAGGAATTCTGCCTCAATACAACAAAAGCACTCATTGGCTTTTATGGTCGCATCTGTGATGAACTGGATGTAGCTCAATGTTCTAGTGAGTTACAGGTGGAATTGTGTGGTACTTTTTTTATTATTATTTTGTTTTATGGTCATTTGAATCTGAAAACATGGAAGAGCTGAATAGAACAGCAAACATCTGTATAAGTCTGAGATGCATGTGTCACCTGGAGTTTTGTGAAGTAGGTATGGTTCTATTCGTGGTCTGTCTTACTGAAACAATTTGCCCCCATAAAGAACACTCACAATGCAGTTACTTGCCTAGCCTAGGCACTAGTTAGCAATTCCCTGTATAGACTAGCTGGCACAGGCAGGAGCACCTCAGAGGCACACCTCAGAGGATTTGTTCATTCAAGGAAAGGCTCTGTGGGAGGACCTCAAGTGCCTTTGAGGATGAAGCCATTCTCTAGAGACAGAAGGGGCGACCACATCAACTCCATGTTTCAGCCTGCTTCTAAGGATGTTATATATCTCCTCTCCATGCTTCAGTAATATTTTCCTTCTTGTCAGCTCAGGGCATGTAATTCCAGCTCTGGAGTTAATATGGTATCCTCAGCTTTGATTTTGAGCACATCTGCAGAGTAGTGGGAGCAGCTAAGTGCTCTCTTCAGGCTGAGGAGGGGAGAAGAAGGCATTCATTGCATTCAATGAGAGTCTGCTGCACTTCTGTGGTGAGAGCAGCTGTTATTTAAGACACCTTGGGCATCTCTGGACACCACTGCACTCTTCTGGGTTGTCCTTCCATGTTGCTTGGTGTTGTCCTTCCAGCCCACGTTGCCAAACAGCTCCCATGTGTGGTGTTCAGACATTTCACAGAAACATCATCACAGTAAATAAAAACTGAGCAAACAGACAGGGCTAACACTTCACTGTTGCTGAGGGGTTTTTGTCTCTCTTCTCCAAAAAGTCCAGGAGTTAGGAAATGGCAGAATAGAGAGTGCTGTGAGGCCTCCCATTCCTGTTCATTTCATGGTAGGTCCAGAGCGATTTCATTGTCACACCAGCAAAAGGAGCCTTCTCTCAGCATCACAGATATTTCTTGGGATTATCCTTTCCACTCTATTTACCTTATGACTATTGTGTATGCCCCCTTGCACCTACTCAGAAGCAGACATCAAATGAGCCTTGGAAACAGTAAACTGTGCTAACCTCCATTCAGATCTCTGTTCAATACCCCAGTGACTGCTGGGCGGGGTGTCTTGTCCTTGCTGGCTGGGTTCCTTTGAACTAAGAGCTTAAGAGATGAGCTTTCATTTCCCTGAGCTATCCTTCACTCCTTCTCATTTTTAATCCAGACAGTTTTGTCCATCTGTTTGGCTGGTCACATTTTTATTTTCACAGGAAAAATACATTTCCTAGTGCTGAAAGTTCCCTTCTTTCTTTCTAACTAAAAAATCCTGATTTCCTTTCCTCCTTCTAATTAATTTTCCTCAACAATCTCCACCCCTTTTAGCTGTCTACTCATAGTATTCCCTAAGTTAACATTAATTTACATGCCTTATCCAAATGTACTTCGTATTTTAAATAGATTAGGACTCCATTCCTTTGAAGTAGTCATAATATTTGACAAGAAGCTTTCTCTTCCCCTTCCCCACCACCTCCCCAAATGAATGCAATACCCTTGGAAAGGTCTGCATGCTCCACTGCAGTCTAGGGGGAGGGAGGAAGACATCTGTGTATATACATAGGTACATGTACAGATTTGCATATGTTTGCATGTGTGCTTATGTGTGTGACCATTCTGAAAATCCAAACCTGCCACAAAGCCAAAGCAGCACAGGTCTCCTGCTGCACTGCTGAGCCAACTGTCCTTGGCCCTGATCTGAGGAGATCCCCTCTGCAGATGCAAAACATTTGCATCTTATTAAGGAAGAAGATAAGCTACTTTTCTAGAACTGTAAAGTTTGTGCAGCATGAAAGGGTAACTAATTTGTGAGCAGGAAAAGAGTAGAGACACATTTCTGTCAAGAGAGAGGGGTAGAGAGGAAAGTGGTACTGCATATTATTAAGCTACTTGATCACATATGTCTTTTCAAAGGAGAGAAGAGGACATTAGCAGCAAACAGAGGAACATTGTCATCTGCAAACATAAATATTTCAGATTTCAGGTACACTGGGAATGTCATTAATGTAAAAACTGACAGGAAAGGGCCCTGGAGTCAGCAATGACCGTGGGAGGCACTTCAAGAGACAGAGAAGGGGCTCTGACAACAGGCACTGTAATAATAATAATAAACTCCTTTGAAAGTCATGCAGAAGAAAGGAAGGGAATCAGGAAAAAGAAGCTGTATTCCTGCATTTCAGTTGGAGTTTGGAGGGGCAGAAGAGAGGAAAGGAAGAACCTGCTCCTTGCAGTGTTAAGTGCTCTTGTTGCTGGGGGTTAAGTAAGTTACTGCCTGTGGCATGCCCTCCATCCTACAATAGAGAAAAGGTGATCAATACGTTCAAATAGACCCTCACCAGTGAGCTGGTTAGATGAAGAGAAGACATAAATGGAGCAATTAATTAGAAATAATTTAGATTTAAGGTGGAGACGAATCATATTACTTGCCAACAGGGTCAACAGATAGAGATTAAATAGAAGCTTCAGCCACATGATGTGTTATTCCCTGTCAGGCAGAATATTGTCCTGGAAGGCTGGAGAGGCAACAGAATAAAGGAGGTGAAAGGGTCAGCAATTGCTGCAGAGAGTATAGGCTGTCTTTATTGAATGAACATCTAAGTGGAATGGTCAGGGTCTTTCTTCTTGGTCCCATTCCACATCTAAAGTGCTCATTTTAATGAATTAAACAGACACTAAATTGCTTAGCAGAATTTTTAAAATCTCAAACAAAAGAATATGACAGGCTGTATGAGAAATTTTGATTTCTTATGTGAATGAAAGCTATTCATATATGAACTTGGGATATGAATGTTCAGCACTGGAAGAACCTCCACATTATTCACTATCAGGGTTAACAAGGACTATTTATTTCATATCTACATTATAAAATTACACAGATGTCCCTATCTAGGTATTGGAGGGTTTAGACCTATAATTAAAAAAATAAAATGAACATAATAAGTAATATTTTTGACAGCTGTCATTTAGTTCTTCATTATTTATGACTAAATTACATCACATACTAGTAAATGTGCTTCAGGATGCTTTAGTATATTTTAATGAAGTCTTAATGGTTCTGAATCTCAATACAACACCCTGCTATTATATATTTTCTGAGAAATAGGAAGAGACAAATCAAAATATTATGGATGCAAATTTCTGCATGGTAGGAAGTGAAGACCTCCTGTATTATTATTGTCACTTCTTCAAGCAAGAAATTATTCCATTTCTGGGGAAGGATGAGAGGGAGGGAGGAAGGAGGCTGAAAAAACAAAAAGCAAGCTTGTTGCTCTTTCAAATTGGTCCTGATCCAAAGCAGGAGCCCTAAAGAACTTCCCTCGTCTAAATTTCCAGACTGGAACCAATCGGTTGACCTTTGGCCTTTTATAACTAGCTGCCCTAGAAGCTTTGAGTATTAAAGGAAATATATTTAAAAAGCATGTCTTCATTTGTTTTAATGTTTTGAAATTTACCATGCTAATCAGTAAGTTAGAATAATCTTGAAATATTAACTGGCCATTTGTAATCTTTTTATCAACTACAAAGAACACATAAATGGATCCCAGGTTTCCTCCCTGGGGGAGATAAGGAGTTTTTCAACTGATACCTCCATGGCTGGAAAGCCTGGGATCACTCCACAACACATGGAGACTTCCAGACATTATTACATGCACTGAACGAATAATGTTTGTCTTTAATAATGTCCCCTCCAGATAGAATTTACCCAAATGTAAGCAACTTTGCATTACTCAAACACTTGAAAATAATGCAAAGATCCAAGACAGAAATGCAAACCAGACAGCAAAAGTACAGTCCTATAGCTGAGCTTGATTCTTGCTAAAGTGGTTTATACAGGTGGCTGAAGGGCTGAACAAAAAACTAATGACAACCGCCTGATATGATGAGTACCTGGCCTGTCTTCTGTGGACTGATTAAAATGTGCTTAACCCAAATAAAACTTTAAATGGCTCCTAAAGCAGAAGAATAACAGAATCAGAACCTTATTGTAGTTCTCGCATTTTAAAAGGATAAGACACGCATCTAATATACAATGGAATAAGGTGAGTCTCAGGTAAGTCAATTTCAGTGAAAATAGCAGCTTTATTTCTCTAAGCAATACATCAGGCAGAGGGAGCAAAGGTAAGAGAAAGATTTACTTCTTCAATAAGTAGTAAACAACATGATTTCACTCAGTGTTGAAGGAGATAAACACAATTCTTCCATTCAGATATGATAAAAGCTACCAATAAAAACACAAAAAGTAAGAAATATATGGTCTGATGCTGTTGTACGTGGCCAGAAGGTGCTCTAATTTGGAGTAGTTATCTACTCATAATGCTCTAACTTTGACTGGCAATCTCTGTTATGCATTATGTTGTCATACAAGAACAAGATGGTGCCTGCATCTGCTCCTGGAAAATGAGAAGCAAATATTGTCTCACTGCTGTTACTAAAAGACATCAAATCTACAAGGGGACAAATGAATACATGATGGTAGCACACCTATGCAATGTGCATTTCAGTTGAATGATGGTAATACCCTGTCCACATTAGTGACAAACTGAAAGAAATTTAAGGAAGTCTACAAAATGTACAGAGATGACCATAGAGCTGCAAATTCTTGCAAGGATAGACTAGAAGAATCAAACAACTACAAATGTTGTGCAGCTATTATCAACAACCACACAATCTTTAAGGTAAAACTATCAAAAAAAAAAAAAAAAAAGGAAACTGATTTCCTTCCAGAATTGAAAAATGTAGGACAGTGTAATAGCAAAATACTACTCATGAAACAAGATCCTCTCTCTACATACATAACATTGCTGCCAAAATCTGCATAGAAAAAGGAACGAATGGCTTCACTCAAAAAATTGGTTTTGTGTATAAATATCAGCAGCAAAAGAGTTATCAATATGGAAAAAAAAAGATAATGTATTTTGTGTTTTTATGTCATCACACTTTTTCTCTCTTTGTCCTTCCCACCTACTCTACCAGTAACTCTTAAATCTATTGCTCAGTTTCAATGTCCTTGATGGGGAGTAATATTTCAAAGACAAAAGGTATCTATACATATTCTTAAAATAAATGTTCAGGCAACAGAGATACCCTGCTCAGAGAAAAAATATAGGATGAGTCAGAAAACTGAATGCATGGAGGTGAAAGACATTACAATACTAAAATCATGGAAGAAGAATTGTAATTGGATCAGGGCGCTGTCTCTTATTAGATATTAGACAATATAAACACAAGGAAATAATTAAAAAAAAAAAAAAGACACACCAAAACCCCAAACAACTGCAGACTGAAGAGTCCAAGAAATTTGTGTCCAGATGTAGTTACAAAAAATATTTCCAAGCTCTCATCAGTGAAGATCTAGTGAATTTCCCCCACAGTTTGGAGGGCTACACAGATGACCTCCACTGGTGCCTACTCTAGGCTGAGCTGAGAGAATCTTCACACAACTTTTACTTTATTGACTAGAGGTTCATAGGCTGTAATAGTGATGGTTTTCCATGGCATTAGACAAATATATTTAGGCAACAGAACTGAGCTCTGAAAACTGTCTTAAACTTTATTTGTTCCACTGATAGGAGAACTGCTAGCATTTCTGTGCTTTCTAAACATTTTTCTTCCTGTTCTTTTACTGTTGTCATTCTGCCATGATCAGATTACTGCAACAAGAACATCTGTCACTGCCATCTTTGTAGGCTGCCATCTCTACACGAGTTTTATACATTTCTTTTTACCTGCCACATTTTCTTTTGTGGCCATGGGCACATAATAGCCACAGACATCCTTGAGCATGCACCACAAAACAGATTACCACAGCTTTAGAATACATGTAAATAAGATTACAGTGAGCAAGGTGCTACTGTAACTCAAGGAATTTTTAAGCAAAATATATTTGCGGACTTCATAACAATTCTGACGGTATAAGTAGTATCTAATATATCCTAGTATCCAGGATTTTGTTCCTTATCACACACGCTTATTTTGCTGATTCTCTAATGCCTTTAATACAGTCATATGCATCTATTAAAATCAATACTCTTACAAAAACATATTCATATACATTTGAAGATTTTTAAAGACAAACTTCATGAAAAAGATGTAGAAAAACTATTTTTCTAACATTATTTTTCATGACATGTTTCTACACATAGTAAGAACTAGTTTAAACTGCAAGCTGGAACAGAATGCAAAAAATCTTTTAAGACAAAGTGCCCCACATGATTTGTAAATGTTTTTGAATTCTCTACAGTTGGAATTAAGACTGTAGGAGCCACCAAAACACCTCCTTGTGCTTAAGTGAGAAAAGTTTTAGCAGACTGAAAGTGAGGACCAATGTAGCAAGAGCAAATAATATTTTAAAAATAATATTTTAGAAAAAATAAGCTTCCTTAGGGACCAAAATCAACAGGGACATTTATGTCACATGATCATTGATGATTTGATGCCTTGTGCTAGATCTCAGAATGTGAAAATATTGAGGAGTTCTTCAGGACAGAAGTGATTGATGTAGGGCACGTGGACAATGAACTATGCTGATCAGCTTAACCCATTTGCCAAAAGAAAAAGGAAAATAAACGTGGGGATCAGCAGTGGCTTTTAATTCCAAGGGTGATGTTAGCTGGTACATGGAATTCTTTGATTCTGCACTAGGGGCCAAAGCAGTACAGTGTCCCTAAAGATGGTTTTCAAAGATGCAGAGCCACTGACATGCAGAGACAAACAGTCAGAAAAATGGTGACTCTTGTGATGGAGAGATGAATCCATCCCTGCTCACATACAAGGGGTTTAATCTGCTGCAAAAATGGGACAGGGGATTAAATGAGAGAAAAGTTGCAAAATTAGGTTGTTCACCTACAGTCTGGCAGGACTAATCCTCATACAGTTCACCTACCCAATCCTGCTTTTTCAGGCTTTGTGCCAAGATGAGAGAAGCATTTCCAATAGGCAAACTGCAGGCTTCAAGTATTTATACACAGAGGGAAAGAAAAGGATTTGAAAGATTGTTCAGATTGCTCACATAGCTATTAAACTCACGTGGAACATGGTGTCAACCCCTGAATGCACTGAGAAAAGGAAGCATTCAATAAAGAAAATTTAATAAAAACAAACATATTCTGATAGGATTACAGCATCAAAAGTGCATGTGTTCCACATGTTTTTATTTCTCTTTAAAATTAGAAAAAATATCTTTGCTTGATGCATCCTGTAGGGCACTAAGCCAGAAAACACTATTATACTATTTCTTGCTTCATAAAGAATTTCATTTAAACTATGAACCTTGTGATAGGTAATTATATGCAGGAAGCAGAGCACATATGAATTTTATATTTATGGTCTACGCTGAGGTCACAATTTAGATTCTAAAAACTGCCTTCAGAAATACCAGTTAGTGTGTCGTTTTTATTTTAATTGCATTTCCTCCCCTCTGGTACAGCATGATCAACTGAAAATCAGAACACATGTTTTATGTAACATATTTAAAATCTAGCAATAAACTATTACCATCCATATAAACATTAAATCCATTTGGAATGTTGCTAACGGAGACGGGGGAAGGTTGTGGGAGGTGCTAGTAGATCCTTTTGCCCATGAGAAGAAAACAGCATTAAAAAAATTTCACATGCTCCTCATAACAACTGCTGTTAATGAGCTGTTCTTCTTCCTGTGGTGCAATCATTATAACTTTTTATTTCCAACTACAGATATCTTTAACAAAGGAATTACCTTTTTTTTTTATGCCAGTGAAATAGAAATATGCCAGTTCCCTTTGTTGCAATAAGTAATGGCACCAGAACCAGCTGGGGCTCAGAGAGGACATCTAGTTCCACATCCCATCCAGTCAGAACTACGGGACAACCAGTACGAGAGGTTGTGTTGTTTTTACCCAGGGGCCTATTTTTTCAAAGTTTAACACTGAATGTGGTCACCACATTCTTGGGAACTGAACCTGAGCCCTAACGCTGACCCTGTATTGACTGTATACAGCAATTGTAAAACTCAGAGTGCCTTTTGCCTACTGCCTGTTGCTTGTGGGCTGTGGCTGGTCTCCAAAATGTTGGCAGCAATTGCTCTTACCCAAGATGAGTGTGTGGTTACAGCACCCACATGGAAAGGAGATGTGTTCTGCCAATTAGCATGAGGAGTCATGCTGAGAAATCCCATCTTCTGCTCTCTGTGTCCAGGTTTTAATCCTCCGCTCTACAAAATCTCTGTGAGCAGGCTGGGGCATTCATCTAGACTCCTGTACTCAAGGAGAAAAACAAAATCCACTGGAGGGAGATTCAACCCATCATAAAACCTGATAAGTCCCCAGGCAAATGTGATAAAATCTGGAAAGGGGACTCTGTTCACACCACTGAAAGCACAGGACAACACCCTGAGAGTTAGAACACAGTCAAGTGGAATGAATCTTATGCAAAACAGTTAAATAGTTGTTAAATTAACATCTTTCAGACTGTCTTCATTCATGTAACCAAAGTTTTTAACTCTGGCCTGGAAGTACACATTCCAAAGAGGAGCAGTTTAGCTTCTGTGATCCATTTGGTCTCTTCACTTGGAGTGATGACAGGATGTCACATTGCAATGACATTTTTATGTGACAACTTTTTCACTAAAATTCAGTGAGCTATCAGTTCTTTGTGACAGCTCAGGGAAGCAATCAAACAGGGATGATCAGACAATTTCAGATTATTTTAATTTAATTTTTTTTTGGTATTTTCTTATCCCCTATTCTAAAGGAAATGTCTGGATGTTCAAGACTTGGTCGCTGAGATTGGAACAGGATATACACCTTTGACCTTGAATTTTAAAAGACACCATATAACACAACTCCCTGCCATCTAGTTTCTATCATCCCTTCATCATTTGTCATAGAAAATTTTTTGATTGACTTAACATTGATACTTAACATACATATGCTGAAGCTGAAAGAGCCAGTTCCTCAACTGGTACAAGTCAGACTAGTTCTATTAACATAAATTGAAGCTGACTGATTTATACCACCTGACAAAAAAGACCAGTATGTAATAAAAATCTGAAAGGCCCTTACATTTTACCTGACACTTACAGAGGTTTTAATCAAATTCTACATTTGCTTGTTTGATTTTTGGCACAAGAGAATTTTTTTTTCTTAGTATTTGTTACGCCTCAGGATTAAAACAAAAAAAGCCCAAAACCACATAGTAAAGTGCTACAATTTCTGAGTAAATTATCTGTGTGATGTTTAAAAACAAAAAGAAGTTGTGAGGAAAAGCCAAATTAAACTGCCACTTGACATGCATCTGAGAGCAATGACATCTTATTATATAGGGGACTCACATGTTCACACCTGCCTCAGTGAGACTTTTGATGACATGGAGATAAGTATACATGGGAGTAGAAATATTTACCCAGATGAACATGAATGCCAGCTCTTTAAAAATAAAATAATATGTTTTGAGGTATCATTGTCTGAATTTCCTGATGTGGTCATCGGAAACATTGAAAAATGTGGTTTTGAGTCTTTAAATCTTCACTACATAATTTTAAATACAACGATATTACCTATGGCTAAGAAAGTCCTAGAAGCATAAATCACTAAGGAAGCCATAAATCACTAAGAAAGGATGTGAGGATATTTTGGAAAACTATAATGATATATTAGTCTTGTTCTTGGATTACTCCCTAGGCCTTTGTTATATGTTGTATGTGGATAAGGACAGTGGGCCTTGGTCTGACCCAGTAAAGTTACGATTGTGCTCTTCCTTTCAACTGACAACTGAATAACATGTGACCTCCCAGTCCAAAAATAAATTAAATCCCCAAAAGTACTGTTGAAATCGGATTGTAAATTGATTGAAAGTTTTTACTTGAAGGGATTGGTATGAAGTTTGTAGTGTTGCATTTGAAATTCTCTGATTTTTAACAACATTTAAAAAATAAGAAATAAGACAGTGCATTTGGCAACACTATAAAATTTTTTGCCTTTCCAAAAAACAATTACGATGGGATAGAAAACCAGAATATTTTGACACTGAATATTTTTAAAAGATATTTCAAACTCTGAAGAATTAGCCATCTTCAAGACTGAAATGAGCACTTTAAGATCAGTTGAAGCAGAATCAGAAACAGCCCTTTTCCCACACAATCATGGCATTTGCACAGAGCTGACAATATTAGCACTTTCAGTTTATAGAGTGACTGGATCACTGGAAGACTTAAGTGTCTTCTAAATCTTAGATAGTAGGAAAACATTAGTTTTGTGTCCTTGCTCTCTATCCAACATAGTATTAGGGATATAGCAAAGTATGACATCTGAACTCCAAAAACCACACTGAGTAATTTGAACAAATGTACAAATGCAAACAATAGAAAAGAGGGAATCCCATGAGGCAGGGGAAAGACTATTTAAAGGAATGGTATCTAATTCATATATACTACAGTTTCTTTTACAGCAAATCTGTAAATAACTTTTTTTGTAATATGTCATGAGGCACAAGAACATATGTTGTGTTGAATTCCAAACATATGACCTCTGTTGCATTCCTTTCATCTAATCATTATATAATTCTGTCAGCAAGAACAATCAAGTTTGATGTGCTTAAGTGTTTGCAGGATTGAGCTTGGATACTCTGAAAGTTCATTCCCTTAATATGGGTATCATAATTTTGCATGGAAAAGTACTCAATCTCTTAGAATGGTAAATGAAAGGATTTTTTAAATTACTATAATAGTTTGATTGTTTAATTTTGAACCATTATTTTCTCCATTAAAAAAATGATCACCAATATAGAGATGACTTAGTTAACTTTCATTCTAATTCAGGATCTGAATTAGAATTTCTTGGCTGAGCCAACAGAAATGGAATACTGAGCCAACAGAAATGGCAATTCCCAAAGTTTTACAGCAGTCAGCAGAAGTCAGTCAATATACATCAGAAGATCTGTTTTTTAAGATAAAATGTTTTCAGAACTTCTTTCTAACACACCAGTATCTAATATAGCTCACATAAATAATCTAAATGAATTCAAGTTGTGTAAGAAAAGATCATGTTTATAGATAATACAAATGCCAGAGTGATCAGAGCATCATGAGACAGAAATCATCATTTTAGAAATGAAGAATTATGGCCTTGCTGTATTTTCTAACACTTCCAAAGTGTGAGAGAGCACTTTTAAACCTGAGCAACTAGCACTTACCTACAGCATTTCTAATGGTGGAGGTTTACCTGACTAAATATTGACAATCCTGATCTCTATAACTCAGTTACTCTGGGCTCCTGTTACAGACAACTGAAAGAAGCAGCACTTCATTCTTTTCCAGTGTCTGAAACAGGTCAGATGAACAGTGACTTCAGAGTGCCTATTCCTCTCCATTTCACTAGGTAGCATAAGAAAGCACAGCTCTGAGAGTTTCATTGTTCTTACCACATTCCCTAGAGCTGAATTTTCATCCATATTTTGGTCTGTTTATCTAATAAAATGGAAAAGTAAGATGGCCTTCCTTTTTAGACACCACTCTCATTCTTTCAAAATCTTTAAAAACTATTACAAAATGAGTTTTCTTTGAGTACCTGATGCTCTTTGTTTTTCTATACAAATAAACCATCTTGCAGAATATTTTGTCTTCAACTTCTCCTTTTCCTTTGTAATAATAACAACAACAACAAAAACAGCAATATTTTTTTCTGAAGAACAGGAGAGCTAATGACTCATAACTTTGAAATATATTCTAATAATTCACCTGAATTTTAGCTGATATAATTTTTACCTTAGGAGAGCTGGAACTAAAGAAAAACGACTATGATATAAATGTAATACATGCACATGTTTATTCACCTGAAGCTACTACATTTGCACAAGCACAAAAGAGAACAGAATCCTATCAGGGATGCCAGTGGTTTGCTCTTCAAAATTTTCTAAAACCTTCTCTGCACCCAATTACATCTACCCTTAAATTTTTGTCTAGGAGATACATAGATGAGCCATGTTCAAAGACAACTTCAGAGGTACTGCTTTATACAAACTGCAGTACATCCAACACAAAGAATTGCTCTTGGTAGGCAGGAACAGAAACTCAGCTATAAGTCTCCTTAGACATCACTTGGGCTGTTCAAAGAGTAGTTCCTCTGGAGTGATTTGTTTTCATTTTTCATAGAAACATTTGAAAAATTTTTGGAATGGAAACAGGAAATTTGTTAAGATCTTGGAATTTTTATATGAGGGGAATATCATTTCGCCTCTGATTTTATAAGTAGCTGCTTTTACATTTTTAGCTGTATATTTATAATCAATAGAAGTAATTATGATAAGATAAACTAAATATTTGATTAATCACTTTACCAGAATCAATTGTAAATGAAAAAAAAATTGCTATAGCAGAAAGTCAAAACCTAATTAGTGAGACTTGCTTCCAGTTCTGACATGCAAAAGAGTAAGAAATTTTAAAAACAACAACAAACAAAAGAACAGCAAAAAACAAGCAAACAAACAAAATCCATAACCAAAACCAAACCAAAACAAAAAAACCCCAAGAAAACAAAACAAAAATCTAAAAAAAGAGTACAAATGCATTTATATAACCAACATTAGCAAAAGAATCTAAATATTGGTTACTTACTGGCCATAGATTAGAAACATCTCCAGCATGGTCATACTTCAAACTGAGTATTTTTAATATGGAATCTATTCTAGAATAAAACAAACTTAATTACTTACAGTTGTTACACAAGCAAGCAAGCAGAAAAAGGTTTGCAATTCTTATAAAAATTCAACACAGAAAACCCATTTGTTTTAAGATTGGGAGCGACCCTTTTCACAGCAGAGAATGATCTGTGTTTAATAAGCTCAGAGTCAACTACTCATAGCAAATCTAAGTTCCCATGCCTACTGCAGAAATCTCATCTTTGACTTTCCTTCTTGGAAAGCTGCATAACCTCTTGTCAACTATCAAAATGAAACAGATGTAGGAGTCCTTCAGGGGAGCTGAGCAGGACAGACCCTCCAGCATCTGTCTTCCCAGTCCTTCTGTTGGGCAGAGGACATGCAAGGTGGTGCAGTGCCTCCCACTACTGTTTCCAAAGAGAGACTCGGCATCCTATCACCTAGGCAAGCCACATGAGGAAGATTTTCTGGACTGCCAAGAAGGCCCTGAGTGTCAGGACAGAGCTGGAAAAGCCTCCTGTGCACAGCCTTGCTCCTGAGCAGCAGCAGCCACCAGGCAGCCATCCCGGCAAGGAGCTGCTGCCCTTCCATACATTAGGGTTAATGGTACAGCACAAGAGCAGGCACAGGTCTGACCCCTTCTGCCATGTGCCAGCCACCGCTTTGGGCAGAAACAGGAACCTGTCCCTGCTTTCTGTCCCCTGCATGGTGCTCTCTAAACAGGGTCTGCTCTGGGTACCTCTCAAATGGCAGGCTGCAGCCTCCGGGCGTACCAGAACATACACCCAGCAGCCTGCGTGCACTGCCCCTGCACCTCCTACTCAGGATGTAGGTGTTCTTACAGACTCATTCCTGCTTGTTTTGACCTTGACCCTGCCCTCTTGCAGTTCCCTCTCTCAAGATGTCAGAACCACAGATCTGAAAAATCAAGCACATTACACAGCAGAGTTGTTTACTGTAATGGCAGGTGCAGAGAGAGGAAAGAAAGGAAATGTATTTTTAGTTGCAATTGCAGAAATGCAATAAATTGCAGGTGCAAGTAAATATTTCAAGGTAATTTACTAAAATCAGTCTGCAGAGGTGCTTTAAAGTGCCTAGAGCTACAAAATATTTTTAATAATTTCATCAAGATTCTTAACTTTTTGTATTCAAACCAATTATTATCATTATTTATTTGTTTTCCGCTGGTCATTGAAAAGATCTAGACACCTCATACATAACACAAGGATCATAAATTTGGCAGCAGCCTGAATTTCCTCCATCAAAACCTATCTCACCTACACTTGAGAAACCTCTTGAATACTTCCCATGCACAGCTCAGCCAGAATTTGCAAGTACAAAAAATCTCAGGAGAATGCCAGATCTTATCAGATGTTCTAAGAAGGTTTAGCAAAGTCTGCATAAACAAGCAGTGTTTTAGTTGTCTTACTAAACTATATTTTCCAAGTTCACCCATCACTTATCATAGTCTGATGGCTTGTCAGAGATCATTGCAAAGAATTCCCCACTGTAAATAAAAGCTGTATGAATACAACTAGTTATAATACTTTGGATTTAAATGGATGTATTTTTGGCTAGAGGGTTCTGTCAACATTTATCAGGGAGATGGGAGTACATTTTATGTTGTTTTGGTTCCACAGCTAATTTGGACAGCAAGATGGGATTTCCTTGTAATGAGTACAAAGCCACCTGCTTTGTCTCTTTGGAGAAATTTAAAATATTTAGCATATGAAGTATAAGTATATAATAAGCTTTCTCATAAATATCAGCAGGAACGCTGTCTAGGCATAGACATCTCCTGAGTAAAAGAATCAGTATTTAATAGCTCCCTTAATCTCACTTAATGTTAATGGACAATTGGAGGAAACTACTCATCTGGAAATTACTTTAGCAAATTAAACATGGCCAAACATCTTTGCTTAAGTGAATCTGAAAGGAAATCATCTATCTTAGATGGGATTTTAGAGAAGTATCCACAGTCTGAAGGCTGTGTGCCAGTTTAGTAAATGAAAGTTACTTATGAGTTTACATCAACATACTGCATGCTCAATCCATGACTAGACAGAGCTCAATTACCCATCTTAGCTGACAAACTCCACTTACAAGCAATGTGCCTCAAAAACTAATGAGAAACATGAGATTTTCAATGCTGTACTAACTCTGTACATGTTATTTGGTGGTTTAAAATTGTCTTCGGAAAAGACTTGATCAAGATCTTTGCTCATGTTTGGTACAGTGCTATCCTCCCAAGGGTTAATTATTATGTATATCATGCCATCTTCCACAATGACATCACTGAATTTCACAAATATATACAACTTTAATGTAGTTTAAAATGTTCTTACACAGCATCAAAATATGTGTGTTTACCCACCTTCCTTATTAATCAGTATATCTGAAAGTATTTTGGTAAGGTGATTAAATATTACTGAGCACCATTTTGCTAAGGAGGAAGTTGAGGTTCAATGCAATCACCTGCTCTGAAAAAGGTGGCTATAAACATTGTCCTGAATTCATGATCTGCCTTTAGAAAAGGCAGCACACAGTGCCTCTAACCCCAGAGCAGGCTGAAGGGGCATGCAATGATCAGGTGTGACAGGCTGTGAAGCCCATAGTTTGTCTTCCCATAGAACATGACTCTGCCAGGGAAGGCATGAGCCCACGACAGAAGGGAGGCCAAATATATATGTGTTCAAACATTATACAGGTAGCTGGGGCATGCATTCATTGGTGGCAATCAGCATCATGGACATGGTATAACCTCTGCCTCAGGAAGTCTCTGATCTGCTTGAAACTCTTTAATAAGCATCTGTTAACTGCTGTTAAAAAAGCAATAGCCTTTCCAGACAAGATACCCCTATATAAACTACCATTTAAAAACCCAACCAGATCAGTGGGGGTGTTGCAGACATGCAAATGAAAGTTTGAAAAATTGCAGACCTCATTAATTTTATACTCGTCTTTTCTTCATGCACACATTCTTCATCTTTTTAAGGTTAAAGTCTTTGAATCTCAATTAAGCGCAAATTTGTGTAAATAAAAGCTGTGTACACTAATTTGTTGCTTTTTATGAGTCCAATGAGCTACTTATATAACCCTTTATTTCATCACTTGTTTTAGCCCATAATCTTCCAAGGGAAGTCTTGATCATTGACCTAAATTCAGCTCACAAAGTAAATCAGAGAACATTTTTGACAGTGGGAGACCGCATTTACTCCTAGCAAATTCTAATCACTTTTAGTTAAATTATACTCAACATGAATTTTGACTGGAGTGTTTATTTACTTTGAAATGGATAAACAAATTTTTAAGTGCCTACTAATAACTCCGTTTAGGTATGTGACGATAAATTAATTCTTCATGTAGCTCTGTAGAAATCAGTGGGGATGAACTTGATCTATTTATTTTCTATTTCAGAAGAAGGACTTGGAACCATATCATACATTCGTTTCCAAGCACTCTCCTAGATTTTAGCACTCTGACTGGTGTAAATGAATATGCATATGTTGATTATATGATGAAGGAAAGGGGGTACCAAATCTATGCATAATACATCAAAAGAGGCCTGCAGGATTCAAGGATCTATAAAAATTATTAGAAAGAAGAAAATTTAAATCCTTTTTTTTATTTCTGATGGTTCAAATTAGATCCAAGGGTTTACATGGGTATATCCTTCATAATTTCTCTAACATACTAAAAGAATTAATGGTATCCTGGAAGTACAAGATGATCAAGCACCATGGTAGAGTGTTAAATGGCCAATTTCAGCTCTAATTCCACTAATTATATCTAATTCCACTGGAAATCAAAAGAATTAGATACATTTTATAAAATTATTCAATTTAGGTTGTTGACTCCCAGCTTTGCAAACAAACTGTACAATTATCTTGCAAAAGGAAAAATACACTCAATCTCTAAAACAATTTTCTAGCAGTATTGTTATGCCTATATAACTTCAAACATGTTTTAAAAACTGACATAACTGAGTTTCTATACAGTATTTTACCTTTTTAGCCAATTATTTTATTATAGGAGCTCATGTGTTTCTAGGTTTCATTATTGTCATTCTACTACAAAAAATCTAGAAAATAAATCTCAGCATGTAAATGCTGTATTAAGCTTGAGCTTCTCATTTTTCCAGAATATATCAGATAAATTTAAAATCAGATTAGTATCATATCTTTGGACATTTGGTTCATGTTCTTTACAGTTCTTATGTATTTATCAGTTTTTCATTGAAGAAGTCTCTGGTGAATTTTTAAACTCTTTTCAGTTCATGCTTTTTCAATTTTCAGTTGATATGAAGGATAGATATTTAAACACAGTTTGCATCTGGATTTAAAGAAGCTGTTTCTCTTACTTAGACTAAACTCATATAAACATATGCCATTGTTCTTCAAATTAGGAACAGAACTTCTTACATAGAAAAAAAAGAAACTTAGAGTATGTCTTGGAGGAAGAGAGTCAAAAAGGAAAAGTAATTGCTCTGATTCATGCAAAAATATCTCACATCTAGTTTTAGTTTTCACTTTCCCCTGGGTAAACTTATCTTTTCTTATATATCCTCTGCTATGAAATGAAGGATATCTGACATGCAGGACAAAGAACTGTTTACATCACACTGAGTAGCTTATGATGTAATCAGGAAAATCTTGCTTAATGTAAAATCAGGCCATGGCTGAGTAAATCAGAATCTAATCATATCCAAACATAGTATAACCTGCCTGTTTGGTGGTAAATAATCCAATGTGGGAAGTGAAATGAGGAAGGGTAAGTTGTTAGAACAAGCTGAGTACTGTAGGGGAACTTCCATCAGGTTTCATCCTCACAGAATCATAATTTTTCACAGTAGTGTAATGCTAACAAAAACGACTAGTTTATTCTGTGAACCTTGAATAAAGTTTTTGGTGAATCAAATCCAAACTTCTTCTTGCATGGTAAGAAAACCCATGATAACGTTAGTTCTCTCCACACTTTACTGGCATGGTTAGAGGGGCATCCAGGATGAGGCACTGTTTTTCTTGCACAGAAAGTGTCCAGCTTTACTGACACTAATACAAGACTCACTTCCTACAGTGCTTGTGTAGTACACCAAAGAGGGGAAACAGAGTGCCCAGAGGCTGAGGCTGCGGATGTAGGCACAGGTTTTTCTTCTCCAAGCTGGCACACCACAGCCTAGCAACATGCCAGCTGTTTTCCCTTGCTGGTTGAGAATCTCATCACCACACAAAGCATACCCAGCACTTTGGAAACCCTCAAGGTGCTGTAGCAGACTCCACCTCACCCATGTGCTGGAACACAGTTTGAGCCCACCATCACCAAACGTTGCTGCAGCATGTGCTGCAGACCTGATGGCAGCAGCAGACCCAAGCTGTCCATGCATTGTTCATGGACAAGTGGCATTTAGCTCACCTTAAGCTGTAACTCTCATATAATTTTCAGGAAGCTCATGTCTGAGCCTTCACCCATTAACCAGAACCAATTACTCAGAAAATAGCTCTCTTCAGAAAAGTACCTAAATATTATGCCAAGCCAGTTCTCCCTTTGTGGAGAGCAGAGAAGCAGGTAATTGTGTAATAGGTCAAAACTGAAATTGATTTTCAGCCAAAAATAGTTTACAAACAGCTAAATACTGCAGAAAATTGTAATTCTAAATGCTGATATGAATGGGTTTTTGGCAAATTCATGTGATATCTCCACTCTACTGTCATGCCTGGTCTGACAGCTGCCATTGCTTGACAGTCATTTCAGTAAATATGATTATGTTTTTTCTCCTACAGGTAACCACAATGCCTTACATTTATAGTATATACATTCCCTTTTCCATTTATAACAATAAAAGCATATACTTCTTGAAGAAATGTTGCCTATATTTAAAAAGGGGGGAGTGAAAAACAGGTTAAAGAACCAATATCTTGCCTACCAATAAAAAGAGAAAAGAAATGAAATAGTGCTTATTACAAAGTGGATTTTTTGGTTTGTTTTTTTTTTTTTTCCAAAAGGTACTGACAATTTATACTGAAAAATTAAGAAACTGGTCACTCACATACAGCTCCTCCTTGCAAGAGATAAAGTACATACTTAAAGGTTTTAAGTGAAATCCACAGCAACTAAATTTAACACCTAAAATATGCCCAAATTTTCTTCTTGATGCACAGTCCTAATATCTAGGCTCTTTGGAGCTGCTGCAGAAACAGGCAGATGCCTCCAACAGGCAGATGCCTATACTATCAGCCTAAATTAAACAGACTGGTTTTCATTAGATGGACATAAATTTTTCATCTTCTTGTCTGACCTGCCTTTCTCTGATCTCGAAAGTAATCTTGGCCAATTTTGGGGAATTTTTAGGAATTATAAAACCAAGAACTAGTTCAGTTTTTTTAACAAAATGCTAAAACTAAGCAGTGGGAAAAAAGTTCCTTTTCAGTCCCAACATCCTGCTCACATTGCAGTAGAAACATTATTGTAATAGGTGCTTATTTTTACCCCCAGTTTTGCAGTCTCTAATAGAGAAATGGGCAGGATGGATACACGACACATATACTGCTGGAGGAACTAATTTCCCCGGACAAAGCTGTGCAGTGGGATGCTCCCTGGATGGGGCCATACGTCTTTTCCACCAGATGTGCCAGGATGCATTCACAGGAATAAGGAGTACAGCCACTAACCACATCCTCCTGAAAGATCAGGCCCTCAGGAATCTGACCCAATTGCTACGAAAAAAATTTGCAGTGGTTGAAGGACATGTGCTCCCACACAGAGTTAAGGAGTGTTTTGCTTTCTTTTTTTGTTTAATTTTGTTCTATGCGACTCAGAAGGGCAGTTGCAAGTCACAGGAATGCTAGGGAAGGTGCAATATCTGAAGCTACCCAAATGACAGCAACTGTATCCCAACACACTTTGCCAAGCAGCACATGTTCTTGGCTCCAGGAAATCCCATGTCAATGGATGTGAGATGTAAAAGACATGCATACACTCCATTAGGAGTGGGCTCCTCAGCTGATTAAAAGAAAGGAGTCAGCTCACTGAAGTCAGTACAGCTGCAATAATTTATATTAGCTCAGAACCCAGCCTAAGCTTCTTTAATGCATGTGGTTTCATTTCTTAATAATTTATTAAGCCTGGTTTAAAAGACAAATCATTGATGGTGATTCCTGTCAGAGAGAAAGCTTTCATGCTAGCTGCATTGTGTCTGACAAGGCAACACAGACGGTGGTCCAGCTTCTATTGTACACAAAGGGTGGAATTCAATTGCTTAAACACTGGCATCTGTTGCCACTTGAGACATCTCAGGCAACCCCACCTTGTCTCCAGCTGCCTGTCTGGGAGGACACAGGTCTCCTGTAAGTCCTGTGACATACCTGTCAGCCCATGCAGATGTCTTGGGTATCCTGGGAAATATCAAACTGTACTACACACTTGTGTTCAGGCTACTGAATCCTTCCCAGGGACTGCTAGGACAGTCAAAATAATGTGTATTGCCCTAGTCCTCTTGATTTGGTGTCTGCTTCTTTTAGTTTTAAAGAACCTTTGCTAGCAGACTTGAACTCACCACCTTTCTTGTAAGATAAATTTTTTGAGCAAAGGGGTTTTTTTGCGATGCTTTAGTTCTGCTGGGGGCTATGCAAAACATAAAATATTATGCAGCTCAGTAAGTCAAAAATAAAGCAAACAGGTAGTGCAGCTTTCTAACCCCATGGCAGACTACCATCTGTAATAGCAAAAGCTTGCTAAAATGACAGATTTTATTCACATGTTTACTAGAAACAAAATTAATTCCCCCTAGCTTTGGAAAAAGGATTCAGCACCAGATTGCAGATAGCTAAGAACCAAATGTAAGTAGGTGTTTACATCTGAGACAGGTGTGAAAGCTCTCACAGTAGAGAACAGGATCTAGAGATCAATTTGCACACACCATGAGACATTATATTTTGCCTCCTTGCAAAGGGTGTGGATCTCCTGCAGACACATTACATCTGATGGACAAGGTCTCATGCATGTTAAGCCATGCCTGATTGCAATGGATACTTGTGTTTAGGAAATCACAGCATGCCCAGTTATGCAGAGTATGGAGTATAGAGAGCTGTGTGCTCATCCTGAAGAGGGCATCTAAGGCTGGAACCACTCAGAGGAACACAGTAATATTTTATGTATCTTATGTTGTCTTAGACATTCACAAGGCCTGCAGGGCATGACACAAGACATTCAGATTCATCCATGGCTGGAAGTGTCTAAAATTTCAGGCTTTAAAAACTGCATGGTTAAGCTACTATATTTTAGTCTTGACTTACATAAATACTAATAAGTAAATTTGCTAATAATAGTGTGGCAGCTCTGACCCAATGTTTTAACACATTCATTGTGAAGGCTATAAACAGTCCTGTCTATATATATAGAACAATTTTAAATACTGATTTTAAACCAGGATTTGTTTTATATGTTTAGTGCATCATTAATATGCAGTGCACTTAATCACCTAAAACAAATATTTCTTCTTCAGCAGTTTATGTCGACAAATGAAAAATCTGTAATGTGCATTGTAAAGACCCACTCAATCTTAACTCCAAAGCCCTCTGGCAAAACTATAGAAGATGCTCTCTAATCCAATCAGCTGTACTTAATTTTCTGCTGGTATTTTATAAATTTTGTAAATTTGGGTGGGATAATATCCTTCTTCTTACTGACTGCTTTTCATTTCTTGTTTTCATTTCTGAGTGTAGTGCTTTCAATGCTCATTGAACAGAGCAGGTTCTTGAAGTCACTGAAGCAGTACTTCCATGACCATCAAATTACCTTTCTGAACAACTGCAATTTTCTAGATGATTAATTTTTTAAATATTTAAATAATTTTCATGTGAAGTTTTTCAATGAAAGCTTTTTCATGAGCCCAAACTTCTGATGGAGTCATCTGTGTCTCCCTTAATGCTGCAAAATCAGGTTCAAGTTTTTGTCTTAATAACAAAGTCAGTACAATTCTTAAAAAAAAAAAAATTAAATTCCTGTGGGTTTACTTTGGAAGAGGTGCTGGATTTAAAAATTAAAGACTCAACAGTATTAAAGGCTACAAAACAACAATATCATTGAATTGAATAGTTTCTAGAGAGCATTTTGATATATAATTTATATATGTAAATTATTTAGTACTTATGCAAAATAGTCTATTATGAAGCACCCCTGTGCTGCAAATGGCACTTCAGCCCATGGACTCATCAACTGGTAATAAAATAAATATTGAGATAAAATTTGGGTTTAGTTGAAATTTATGTATACTGATGGCATTAAGCTGCAGAGAAATTTTGAGAGCTTCCTTTTGTACTGAAGATTTAAGAATAAAATCATCCAGGCATTTAATGAAATGGCCTTAATAATGTGAATGTCCTGGAATAAATCTCAGTCAAAATTACAATTCATATCATTATGGGCCTCACTTGAACTATGAGTATTTTTTTAGCTAGTGTTGTACACCAAAGTACTAGTCTGCCCTAGAGATATGGGTACCTAAATAGGGAAAACAAAAAAATACATATATTCTAGTCACTGTTTAAACAGAGGAAAAGGCTGTCACAATGCCAGGCACAACCACAAAAAAACCTAAGAAGGGAACCTCAGACCATCCTTCTCTTCAAAACAGTAAGGAACAATGCTAGTTTACCTAATTAAAAGAAAGAGAAGAAGGACAGAGCTTATCAAACCTAAGCTGTCATTATTACCAGAGATTTAGCTGAGCACTCCCTTGGTTCACTGTTCTGAAACAGCAGGATAGTACCAGTGAAATTTAAATGTCTTCATGGAAATCACTGCTTCTCGCTGGGTGGATATTTCAAGGACTGTGAACAACATCCAACCCTGGGGGAGCAATAAAAATAAAAATTTTTGTAAGGAACCTGCATACATATTGGCAACCACTGAACCACTGATTTCTAGCAAGATGTAAAAATAAAATAGACCTTTCCATTCCCACAATTTACTTCATCTTGGAGGTGATGAAGACAATACTATTGATCCTGATTAAAACATAGGAATGACTACATTGGGGATGAAACAAAGGTCAAACATCACATGCCCAGCAATTTCCTTATATTGGCCCTAGCAGGTCACTACTACATAGAAATGAATGCACATAAATGTTTGCATTTTAGACAGAAAACTTTCCAAAAGAATAAGAATGGAGCACCAGGGGGTGCTCCCTTTCATAGGTCATCAAACATGCTTCCCAGTTGTCTGACTAGAGTTTTCTGTCCTTTTACTGGAACATCCTCTCAAAGCTATACCAGAACCTCATTTTTGTATCAGGGCTTTCTTTTACTGGATGTTATTAATTAGTCTAAAGAATTTTTCTCTCTCTATTGTGTGTTTACACATACATATTCTTTTATTTGTATTATTTGGTGTAATAACACATTCCTTACATCCCCTCTCCACTAAGCTATGCAAGTTGTAGTCTTACTCTTCTAATCAAGCTCTTCCTCCTCTGACCATGTTAACTCCCCCTGTTCAAGATGAATTTATTGGTTTTGAACCTGGGCAGTGGTTGAGCATTATAGGTGAGATCTTGCAAAGCTTTGCACCAGAGCAGCAATGCCCTTCTTCTGGAACTGGAAAATTTTTGACACTTCTAACAGAAGATCACAAATTTCTTGCATCCCAGCAACTTTCATAGCATATTCCTTTATTTCATTTATGGTTAATAAGGTGGCATTCCACTCTCATACACACATTCTCCACAGTGTAGGAAATAAATTGATCTTTGTGGTTAGACTAGACTTATGTTGCAATTTTGGAACAAAGGATTCAGGATGGCCAAAGATGCACCAAGAAAAGAAATATTCTTCCAATAACTAGTTCTGTACAATAATTATTTAATCAAATTCCCAATTCTACTCACAGCACTTATGGAACTGAGCTTGAAATCACTGCCATAGCAATTACAAATACCGCATTATAATCATTCTACACATCTGCAAAATGATTGTTGAAGATTTTAATGCACGGGCACCTAGAATCATTGGCAAGACCACCTCAGATTCGCATCTCTTCTAGGAAATCAAGGAAATAGTGCAAAAATGAAAGAAGAATGCCTCCTGGGAAGAACTTTCAATGCCAGCTCCCTGGTTTTGTTGCCAGCCATGAATACAGTCATGAAGAAACTGCAATAACACAGCTAGATTGCAATTACCACTGAGAAATAAATTTGATCCAGCACACTCAGAGGTAAATCCAGCTCATACTGAATAATCACTTCTGGCTATTCAGCTGAGGGCACTTCTGTTTCAAGACAGAGTTGGGTAGGGGGAACATGTTTAGACAAAAATCACTGAAGAAAACAAAGATTATTTCAAATCATGCACTTTCCAATTCCCTCTTACACAAAACAAACATCCTAATGGTACTTCCTCTCCTTTATTTCAGCATCTGCAGCCAAGACAGGAAACAGAAATGCCAGTCTAAGGTGACATTACAGTTTTGACAAGCCAAAACTTTTTAGTAGTGTCTGCTGTGGTAGCACAAGGGGGAATGAAGGAGGGTCAATTTAGATTCTATATAAAGAATATGTGTTTTAAAATGAGAGTGGTAAAACATTAGAACAGGTAGTCCAGAAAGGTGGTCATTGGCACCTGCCTGTAAACATTCAAGGTAAGGTTGGACAGGGCTCTGAGCAACTTGATCTAGTGGAAGAGATCCTTTGTCATTGCAGAGGGGTTGGATGGCACTTGACGGTCCCCTGCAACCCAAACCATTCTCTGACTCTATGAAAACAGGATTGGGACAATGTGGAAACCTTTAGAAGATGTCTGTACCTGGGTATCTTTCAATTTCCTTTGAATAATGCAGAGCTTTCGGAAAAAAAAAAAAAAAAAAGAAGAAATATTCAAAACTGTGTCTCTTCCTCTTTGAAAAAATAATCTGTAAAAGCCAGTTGTGCCAGGTCTCAACATTCATAAAAGGACAATATCTTGCACTGCTTGAAATTCAACATATTGTTCATTAAAAATCTAAGTGAACCCATAGAAAGTGTAAATAAAACTGAGAATTAATTATTCATGTTTATAAATTGGTCAGCCATTCTTTCTGGGTTTTCTCATTCTGTGATAGACCAACAACATTTCTCTTCTTCTCCTCTCTTCTCTTCTCTTCTCTTCTCTTCTCTTCTCTTCTCTTCTCTTCTCTTCTCTTCTCTTCTCTTCTCTTCTCTTCTTTCTCTCTTTCCCTTCTCTTTCCTTTCTCACATGTAGTACAAATTTAAGGACTTAGGACAGAGAACACTGTTCACATCATTTTGGTGCTAAGACTTAAATCTCCAGCTTTTTTTAACTCCCACTGGGCAAAAGCATGAAAGAGAAATAAATCTTTACAAGTTGACATGAGCACAGAATGAAGAGAGGAACTAAAAATATGCTAGTGGTCTAATGCTGTCCATAAATCACTAGAAAAGAAGAGGGTCTGCTGTCATATGCCTCAGGCATTGCTATAAAGTAGGTAGGGGAAAGAAAATCTATCCATAGGCTAAGTTATATACCATTTTTATAGTGCTTAACCTTTTTTTTTTTTTTGGTTGCAGAATTTTTTGAGTGGTGCATATGAAAGACAAGAAGATGGAGACAGAAATAGAAGGGGAGAGGTAGCAGTCTTGTGTCTCAAGAAGAAAGAACCCCTTCATTGGGGTTTGGGCATAAAGCATAGCAGAGCCATACAAAGCATAGCAGAGCCACACACATACAGAACAGCCTAGAGAAACTAGTGTGCTCTATCAGGCTCCCTTTCTGAGAGCAGAATTCATGACATTGGTTGGTTCTCCTGCCACTTGGACTGTCTTGGTGTGAGTGAAATGCAACTCACAGGTAGCAGGAGTGAGATGGGGCAACCAATGCAGCCAGTAAGAAATTTTAAGGAGAGAGAACATCTTTGATTTAAATATTTTTCTTATCCTCCAAAGAGGATGTCTCTGTAAAATGGGGATATAAATTCTCAACTTCTATCTGGAACAGGAGGCAAACCAATATGCAAAGTACTGATGGAGATCCCCCTTAACAGCCAAAGGTCATGTAAGACTGCCAAATTCAATTTTTTTTTTCAGATTATCAGGGCTTTTTTGTCCCAATTAAAGTAAACTAAATGAATCAATATCAATCATTGGCCACATCAGATAATAAGAGTTATGGAAGAATGAATGCCTGTTTGTTTATTAAAGTTCTTTTCCATGTAATCAGCTTTTGCTACCAGACTAAAAAAATCCTGAAAAAAAAAGGTTTGCTGGGATGAAAAAGTCCTTTCCACTGCTAAGTTACCTTGGGGAAATAAACCAAACAAAGCAACATTTCAAAAGAAAACAAATAAATTACACTGAAATGAAAATGGTGGGGGTTTTTAGCAAAATGAAATAGATTTGATGATTTTCTCCTTGAAATAATCTTGGGTGTTTTCTGGCATTTTTAAAGTCTGTCAAAACATGGATAAAGATAAAATTCATTTGATTAAAAGTGTATTTTCACATTAGATTTCCTTGTGACAGAGTCAATGGTTTCTGCATAGAGTTGCTTGAAATTATTCCTTCTAGGTGTACACTTCTTTAAAATATTGCTCTTCTCTCCCTTGCCAAAGAAACGGCAGTACTAAATAAACTCAATGAAAATAACACTTTAGTTAAGAGAAAGGCTATTAAAAGAGCTAAAAGTGTTTATGATAAACTCTCTGCTGAGTGTTAGAAAAACTCTCTGTGATCAGTATCAAATATAGCCTGTCACTGGAAAGTAGATAAACTGCTGAAGTGATACCATCTGGCACATCCTATGCTCCAAATAACAATTATCATCTGAATATACTGAAAGATAACTACATTGTTGACTTTTTTCCTCTGGGGCTTTGTCTAAATTATTTTTTTATTAAAAAATAACATAAAGCCCAATGGAATTTAACCTGTAGGATTTTTTTTGACCCATGTTAAGGACAGAAAACTACTGACTGATGACCAGAAAATATTGTAAGGCATTTCCCTAGTGTCTCTTTTTTTTTTTTTTTTTTTTCCCTTTCTATCTGTATTTGTAATTACTTTCCTGGCTGGCTATCTGTTTTGTAGCCCAGCAATTGTTGTATCTCATTCAAACCATACTTGCATATTTTTCAGATTGTTACGTAATACCAAGTTCCTGATTTGCAATGCATAATGCCCTGTCTCCTGTGATAACTTTCTCTGCTTAACAGGACAGATGCTGCCTACAAAAGCCACTTGCAGCAAGGGGAAGTAGTCCTTCTTGGTTATTGCACAACTTTTTAACTGTTTGGCAGGGGAGGAAGGGAGGAAAGGTGAACTGCTGCTGTCATGCTGTTATTTTACTGACTAGGAGTAAAATACAGTTTTAAAATACAGTTTAAAATACAGTTTACTGGGGTAAACTACAGTTTACAAAACTAGGGGATAGGAGACCAGGACTAGGTCGGCAGGAAGGCATGTTCTCTGAAGGAAAGATAGGTGAATTGAATACCAGCTTGTTCTTATGTTGTACCCAGAGTCACTGGAGTAGGCCTGCAGCTATTTAGGGAACACAGAAGATGAAACCAGGAGAACTGGACTAGTGGAAGATTAAAGAGCAGGAAGAATAAAAAGAGCCTTAAAGCTAAGGCTGAAGATTTGATGCAAAAGAAGGAACAATCTATTAAAAGACTCTTGAAAAAGATTAGTGTGGTCAAAATGAAATGCTATTTCCAATAAAGAGGAAATCATATTCATTTCAGAATTTGTGGAATTGTGGCTTTGCTTTTGCTGGTGTTTTATACAAATCAGTCCACATATTGGAAATTCCTGTTTTCTTCAGTTGTTTGTTTACTATATCTGGGTTGTGGGCCCATTGAGTTGAGCTTCTTGTCTCCCTCATGCCCAGCTCCACCAGGCCCAAGTGCCCTGCCTTGCCTTCAGAGAGCAGGCAGAGACATTCAACATCACGTATGCCTTGTCCTTTGGATGAGACATGCTAGCCAAGGGTTTTCTTGAGGACACAGAGACACCTCAGAGATGTTTAGGAGGTACAAGCAGACACCTCAGAGAAGAGACCAAGGACTTAGGAGAAGCCATTGGATGCAGTGGGACAATCTTGTCCCTACCACAGGAGGTTTTTGTCTGCCAGCACACCATTTTCTGTCTCTAAAGTAGCCTCCCTGGACTACTCCCTTTAAGGCAAAATTTCCTAATGAATATATCTAATTATAAAATAACTGCAGTGAAACTGGTAGGTGGAAAACCATCTCCCAGGTAAACAGCTCTTCTGTTAGATAGGCTTTATTTATGCTAGGCTGGAACCAGCCAAAAAAGCTGCTGTGTTAAATGTACAGGCTATATATGGCTGCATAAGCCCACTTTACTGAGGCTAAATTTATTAGTCCTTGACCAATGTTTACTGAGCCACAATCAGACTACTGTAAATAATTAAAAGACTTCTTTGTTTCCTTTCTACTTTGTGTGTTGTGGGGCTGGTTTATTGTTGTTGGGTGGCAAGTTACAAGGATTTCCTAGGTCAGCTCATTTATTTTATTTGGCTATTGGGCCTTGTTGCCATTTGAAAATTTCCTGATTTCAGTTCTATTTTCTGGGCTGCTTTCAGAGGCCTCTGAGCATGAGCAGTCTAAAGGGAGAAACTTTGATGGTTAATAAAAGACTGCGGCTTTTGGCAAAAGCCTCACACAGCAATCCTGTTGCCACCCTTCAACTCCGGGCATCTGATATCACCAGCCTCCCAACCCCTCATTCTCCTGACACCATGAAACAAAGGCTGCTAAAAGTGATGTCGAAGATCAGGAGATGAAAATCAGAGGCCACCTATCAAAAATAAGTTTGTGAATACTGATGGTCCCAAAGGAAGGTGTCATTCTTCATAAAATGCACAGTGAAAAAAAGACTGAGAAAGCCCACACAAGTAACCCCAGCTCATGGCAGAGACCTGCAACAGAACAAATCATTGACACCAGCTCTTCCTGGTCACTGGGTAAGTCCTAAATATTTGGTTGTTTTCCTCCGGATAACGCAGTGTGAAGAAGATGGAGAGTTTGAAATTAGAAATATCAACAAATACATTATCGATGGCAGGTGGAAGGAAATTCTGGTGGTAGACACCTGAAGATTATTTTAATGCCACCCATGTCAAAGACAGTCCACATGGGGGATATTCAAGAACTGTCTGGATGCAATCCTGTGCAATGTGCTCAGGGATGACCCTCCTTAAACAAGAAGGCTGGACCAGGTGACCCACTGTGGTACTAATCAACCTGACTGATTCTGAGATTCTGGGATTCACAAAATTAGTGCAACGCAACATTACTATTGGTTTCCTCTTTCACCAGAATTAAGAGATCTATAAGATGATGTGCAATAATATGGTACAAAGGATGAATTTTGCATTTCCCAGTCTGATTATTCCACTCAGCCACACTCTGATTCTATATCACAGGTTCAAAATACACTTCCTCCTACCTTCAAAGCCTTCTTAAGAAAACATGATCATGCAGGCCAAAGAGCAGATGAGGCAATTCATAGTAAATAAGTCCAAATCGAGCCTGATTTTGTTCAGTCTGTGTCCTTTCAGCTGTGACAGCTAATGGTGCCAGTTAGCATGAACTGTGCCATTGCCTCTGTGCTACGGCTGTATCTTGCAGGCTGGGATGCTGAACTGACAAACAGGTTTTGCTGTTTGCCATGTGCTCCTGCATTTGCTCATCCATCTGGATTGATATGCCTAGCAAGAGATTAGCTCAACGGGCCCTTGATCCTTTGCAAAGGCCTCTAGGCAGTTCCGTCTCACACACAATAAATAATAAATAACATTAATGGAATGCCAAGAATGTCATTAATAATTTTCAGATATGTAATTCATATTTAGAAGCATTTCAGACGTTATAAAATGCTCATGGACTGTTGACATGGAAATGATTGTCTGAGTGTGTGACAAAGAAGGAATCATGGCCAGTAAGAATGTGTCACAATTGTTTGGTGTTGTTTTTGTTATATATATTTTTTTGGGTGGGTGGTGGTTGCTGCTATGTTCCTTTTTTTTCTTTTTTTTTTTTAACCTGAGAATAATTAGAAGTGACTGAAAACTTGACAGATGAACACTGATAAGAACTGAGCTTATAACTTAAAAGCTCATGACCATGAACAGGACTACTGAGGTTGTTCAAGGCTAATGATATCAATACAAGTAGTCCATGCAAATAAAGAGACTCTGGACCTAACAAATGAGTCATTACAGATGGTTTGAATGTGAAATCAATTGACAGCAAATGGGTCCATGGAAACATACATAAATACTATTCAACAATTTGTATTGGAACGTCACTAATAAATGGCCAAAAGTCCCCAAAGAGAAGGCTAATAAAATTGTTATTTACCATTGAAACACAAAACAGCACTGGCAGCTGTATGCATAAAGAGATAAAAAAATCAAGTTGTGCCTTTTACTGTGTTGGGGGCAATTTAGTAAAGACTTACCTCATTAGAAATTTACCTTATTAGCAACTCATTAGACTTACCTTATTTGAAGCTCATCCTTCAGTTACTGAACTTGACCAATAAGATTTTTCAAATCAAATCCCAAGTCACTGAACCACCTCAGCCGATGCAAGATTTTCTTGTTCTGGCATCTTGCTCATGTGATATCAGAAACAGGCCTGGGCTATAATGAAAGAAGTCAAAAAGAGTTTTACACATTGATTCCTGCAAATTGATGAACAATCCTAATGATGTCAGACAATTAAAGCTAAGTCCTTAGTTAAAATACCTTTGTGATCACCAGAGGATCAGTATTTTCTGGATTGGAACTTAAGGCAAAGACCAGCAAATCCTTGTGCTGGAACAACCTCCTTGTCAGCTGAGGGGAGTTGAGGCAGGAGTCCATCTGAAACAACAAATATTTAAATGCAGGCGTCCCCAGATTGGTATCTGTGCTCCAGTTTTAGTCAACACTATCAAATGCTGTCAATACATTGCTCACCCTTTCACATGGTTGTTATCAACCCATGCAGAGCATCTCTGCTGACATAGACCAGACCATTCTAGTAATGGAGCTGTAATGGGTGGGTCACCAGTAGTGTGTGGATCCCATGCCACCCATGCCAGCCTTATGCATATGATTACTACAAGGCATCTAAGATTAGATGCAAAGAAATCTAGAGGGATTTTAAACTGATGAAAAACAGGAGCCCACTTTAGGCTGAGTGCTAGAAGGTGAACTTTTATTTTTCTTTTTAATAAATTTAACCCTGATAATCCTTTCAGTAATTCCAGAGGACAAGATTTGTGTTCCCAAATGCTGTCATTGGCCACTGCATGAGACACCCCATAGTATTCAAAATGTCCGCTTATAAATTGCAGATAAGACACAGGGCTTTGGGAAGACCTTTGCACTTTCCAAGTGGGTTTGATGATACAGGTTTTAAACTGTATTTGTCTATTTCTTTCTTCTGTCTCCTGAGATACCCTCACCTGGCCTCCATCTGTAGCTCTAGGGGTCATATGTGTCCCAAAGTTCCTGTAATGCTTCTGCCAGCCATGAGGACGTTTTTAATACATTCGAATATCACACATAGCATTGAGCACTTACATTATTCAACTGAACCAGTGAAGACCACTGTTAAAGCACAAATGACACAACATATGCTGCATGGGCAGCAAGAAGTGTAAAGGTTCTTTTTTTGGCCACCAGATTTGGACCAGCAATGAAAGGCCTTACATTAAACTACAACTACTCGGTTCACCTCAAGTAATTAGTAGGTACAATTTAGATGTTGTTTTCAATCTCATTTTTGAAACAGTCATTTCAAGATGATGACACAAAAGAAGACAGGACCAACTTCAGTCATGGTAGCTACATGCTATTTGAAGTGCCAGTCACAGATATGCAGTTGATATTTCCCATCTCTACCTCATTCCATGCTCTTCTCTTTAGTAAATGTCAAAACATGGCAATTCATACCAGTGAGTAGGTCTTCGTAAATTATATGAACAGGTTTTAAAATTATTTTAACTGGTACTTAGAATACTGCAAACTGCACAATGCTTCTGCTTGTGAAATTATGTTTAAGTGAGAAATCAAATATATAGCAAGTGTCTAGAGCTCTATAAACCATACAGATACAAGTAATCATCAAAAAAAAAAAAAAAAGAAAAAAAGTTAATGCATTTGTATTCCATAAAAATGAGGAAAGAGTTTTCTTCCTTTACCTGTCTTTTTGCATGATCAATCTCACGGGTGTTTGGGATATTTTTTCTTCTTATACTGAGATTATTTTTCGGTGTTAATGCATCACAGCACAGAAATTTAATGCATCACAGTACAGAAATTTAATATTAGATGAGTGACCATTGATATGGAAAACAAAGAATATATATTGTTCATATCTTTTCTAAGGTAACAGAGAGACAACAAATGGAAAAGACATGACTGGCTAGAACACACACAAAATACTATAAGAGTAATCTGTTTTCCTGTTACTTAAGACATGCAGCACAGCACTAGGATTGTGATAACACTTCATAATCTAAACTGTGCCATGAAGTACTTTAAAATGCAACAGAGAAACAAAGTAATTTTGCAATATTTTATTGTATCTTCATAAAGTCACGTCCTTCAGCATAAGTGTAACAGATGTTTTCTTATACTAAATATATGGAATATATGTTACTTTCAGAGTAGAATGATAGGTGATGAATGACAGGTTTTGCTGAGTTCAGTGCTTGAAATCTAACCAACCCATCAAAGTGCTCTTTATTTATAGTAGGTAGATCTGACCTTTACAATTAGAGCGTTGCAGGGTCACTCATCTTGAAGTACAAATTAGAAGAAATGCCCAACATTTTCTGATATCTGTCATAAGCATCAACTAATATTTTTAGCCCATGATATGCAAGACTTCAGTTTTTTCCACTGTGCCTAAGAGGCCCAACTTCTTTAGAAATTATCTTATGAAAGATCATGGAAGGCACTGAAGCTAAGGCTTCAGATCGACATGATTTTGAGGGTGTCTTCTAAGTTAGATTAATGAGTTACTTTTTAAATTTCCAGAGTTTAGTAATTAAAAACTTTCAGTGTTATCAAAGCCCAGGACATTTCTCTTAAAAGCCCCTTTACCTCAGATTCACTTCCTTTTTATTTAAACACAGACATATTTAATTTATTTCCAGGCCATCATATTGGCTCCAGTGCTGGTGTTAACAGTCATTAGTCCCAAATTAATTCCATAGTTCCATAGTCACTACAGCATCAGCCAAGCCTCTGAGTCTACACAGCTTCAGAAGGTTTTGCTGTAGCCTGCTCATGTTGAGAAGAGGAAAAGGACTCCCACTCTGACTCACAGAAATTTCATTGGGAATTATTCCACTTAGGTCAAAGGGAAAGGGGTCTCTTTCAAAGATACAGTGCCTGCTTTAAGAAAAACACAGATAATTCTTTGAGGGTGTATGCATATATTTTTCAGTTTTACACATGGAAGTTACTATGACATGTAATTGAAAACATAAATAATTAATGTATTATTGGCACATGAGTTAGATGTAGTTTCTTGAGTTGTTGGCTCATGCCAGTGGAAACAGCACATTTTTCATGTGGTTTAAAATCCAAGCTGTTTTAAATATTACTGAGCACCAAGCAAACTAGTAACTTAAGTCCATTAGGCTTCCTAAAAATTTCCTCCTTGAATTGTACCTGGGACAAGCCAACTCAAACCACAGTATTCTACTCATCCTTCTGGAATTACTTAGTAGTTTTGTAGGCTTTCTGATGGGCTCATTTCCATACTATCTGACAAATAACAAGTTATTGTTGTAACACAGACATTCCCCTTTCACGAACATATCAATGAGGTTCAGAGTGGCTTGTTTAACTTCCATAAGAGGTCAGTAACAGGACATTTCTGGAAGGTTAGATCTTCTCAGGCCTTGATTCATATCTGAATTACTCTTATTTAATTTCTTGATGACTAATTCATTAGCAGAAAATTTTCCCTTGTAGTTGTGAAATAAAACCAAAGGACACACTCATGATTTCTCTAGATTATGCAAACCTGGTAAATACTTTCAGTATCAAGAGTCTGAGAAAGCAGAGTGAGTCCAGTTCCACAGCAGCACAAAAGTGGCAAGCCACCTGTGAAACTCAGAAGGTTCAGAGGTTCAGTTTGAAGACCCACCAAAAAGTTAAAATACTTGTACAGAGTTTATCCAAACTATCCAAACCCTCAAGAATGTAGGCATGGGCCTCTTGAGAACAGACATTTTAGTTCAATTTCCATTAGTTTCTGCTTCCTTTTATGCCAGAAATGCAACAAAACCTGCCTTTATTTTGAGTTTGGATTGTTGTTTGTTTGGGTGTTTTGGTTTTTTCTTTGGCTTGAGTGGTCTAAGTGGAGCTAGAAGCATCACTCAGAAGTACAGATTTACCCTGAAGTGCAGTGGGGACTTTTTCTAAACTCATCAAGGTTTGGTTTGAATTTCCAAGAGTGTGCATGTGCTTGTGCATGCACACATATGTGTGTAACTTAGACTCCAGTCTACACTCACTGGCTCATTCATAAGGGACATTATTACAATTGATTCCCCACAGCTCTCAGGGATCAGAAAGTAGCCACCTGGTACATCAACATGTTGCTATTTGAACATTTTTCATTAACACCCAAGAATCCAGCCACCTCAGAAATTGCTTTCAATACCTGGTTGCCTCCTGAAGGAAATTGCAGGTAGCCAGCATCAGTGTGGCAGGCTCAGCATGCTGCTCACTCAGCTCCCTGCTGCATGTTTTGGGAGCAATTGTTGATGCAGTTGTTAGCATTGTAATCTCCAAGTCATACACTTTAAAGAGTCACTGAATTGGCATCATTCACTCAGTCTATGCGTGTCAGGACAGGGATCCATGGGAAGGCCTGCAATGACTGATGGAAGTAGGACCAGTCCATTACCTTTTCAGTGCATTGAGAGGGTGGGGTTGCAAAAGCACTGATTTGCCAACCATTGTTGAATAATTATACAAAAGATAACCCAAAGTTATTTTTCTTTGCTTACTCTAACATTTTTGGTGTTTGTCCTCCTCTGTCATTTCCTTTAAAATAAAAGCTGGCTTTTCAAAAAAAAAAAAGCCAGAAAGAATTCCCACCTTTGGGTACTAAGGTTCTTGAGAACCAAGGTTCAGTATCTATTTTAGCTTCTGCGATCCACAGGAAAAAAGAGAGTGAAAATTCCTCTTCATGCTTTGCACCAAAGAAAGCCCAAGAGGTATCCGATTAGCTATAATTTTTGAGAGTGTGGCCCATAGATGCGTGACTAGCAAATTAGCACCATAATGTAACATCACTTTCTTAAAATTGTTCATGTTTTCAATAAAATTATTCAGCAAATGTCACAACCTTTTAACCCTTTACATCTTCCAAGGGCATATGACTAAGCACAAAAAAAATTTCAGAAACTTACATTATCCTGTTCAGTAAATGTACAGAGCAATCTTTCTCAGATTTTCTAAATATAGCTGGGTTTAGTCAAAAATTTTGAACCTAATAGCCTTAACACATTGTACAAAAATATTTGCTCAGGTTCATTGTTCACAAGCATTTGCCTTTCACCCCTCCTTCCTCCTGCCCCATACCTTCTCTCCTTAACTAAACACATAGGAAATTAACGAAGTCTATGACCTAACAAGTGGCAATTCATAAATTCATTAGATTAAAAAAGACTAGCAACATAGCAATTCCTTTAATA